>NW_021963213.1:0-144586 GCF_901765095.1 Microcaecilia unicolor
TTTACAATTTAACAGAATTTAGAAGATATGGGTTAAGAAAATCAGCTTGAAAATAAATTTCCTCTGGAGCCCAAAGGGCCACATACCAAGAGATAGATCCCAGGATAGCCTGCTCAATCCATACCCAGTTCTTGGGATGCCCCTCTCCCCATTCCATCACAGATTTTACATGGATGGCTCATTAATAGTGAAGAAGGTCAGGGATCCCCAGGCCTTCCTGCTCCTGTCGCTGAACTGAAATCCATTTGGCAACCCTAGGAGGTTTCCATCTCCACAAGTAAGAAAAATTTTTCCTTTGCAGCTGAATTATCACATTGCCTGGAATGGTCAATGGGAGTGCCTGACACAGACACAGAAAGTATGGAAGAAGCATCATTTTAACAAGGGCTATCTTACCCAACCAAGTATGCATCATGTACGCCACATATCAAGATCCTACCAAAATTAAGTTTATATAACTTAGTAGGAGCAGGACTCAGTTGAACACCCAGATACTTGATACTCGAGAGAAAACAGCACCACTAAAAAAGGTCTTATGCCCCACTCACAAACGTTCACCTTGGTTATCTCCAGAACTTCAGATCCTTAAACGCGAAGGACGAAAACTGGAAAGGAGATGGCGCAAATCTCACCTGGATGAAGACGGGCTAAACTGCAGGAAGCACATGGCAAAGTACTGCCAAGCCTTAACAGCAATCAAAAAACAATATTTCTCTCAATTCATTGAAAAGGCTGCCAATTCAACCAAGCAGCTGTTCAGTATAGTAAACAGCCTACTGCAACTCCCACAACAACACCAGCCTCCCCAGTCTAAACTGAACTGCAATGATTTTGCTGCATACTTTGCCAACAAAATTAAAAGTCTCCACCAGGATTTACAGGCAATCCCACCCAGTGCCCAACCAGTCAACCAGGGGTGCACAAACTCGCTCCCTCCTAACAGAGACAGATGGAACACTTTTAACCTAATGACAGAGGAGAACCTTGACAAACTCCTAAGAGACCTTCAACCAACTACCTGCTCCCTCGATCCCTTCCCATCAAAGATAGTGCAGCAAGCAAGTATGGGCCTTATAGAAGGCGCCACAAAAATTGTGAACACCTCTCTTTCTAATGGGCAACTACCAACAGCATTAAAAAGGGCAGTGGTTCGCCCTCTGCTGAAGAAAAACAACCTTGACCAGGACAAATTTGAAAGTTACAGGCCAGTATCAAACATCCCGTTTCTAGGGAAACTCATAGAACAAGCAGTCTGTGTTCAACTTAATGAATGGCTAGAAAAGAGTAACTGGCTAGATCCATGTCAATCTGGATTCAGACCCGGTTATGGAACAGAAACGGTCCTCATATCCCTGCTAGATGATCTTCACAGAAACCAAGACAAGGGATTCGCCTCGCTGCTAGATTTCTCAGCAGCTTTTGACACTGTGGATCATGATATCTTGCTAGCACGACTGACAGAAACAGGTATCAATGGTACAGTACTTGCCTAGTTCAGATCCTATCTATCAGACAGGCAACAATCCATAATGTTTGGCAACAACTCATCACCACCATGGACACTGACCTGCGGGATACCACAAGGATCGATACTGTCACCTATTCTGTTCAATATCTACCTCAAGCCACTAGCTGAGCTGATTCGGTCAATGGACACTCAGTTCTACATCTGTGTGGATGATGCACAGCTACTCATACCCATTGAACCTGACTTACCTACAGCCTTGAATAAACTGATTACTTGTCTAACATCAATTCAAGAATGGACTAAACACAGCAAACTTTGCCTGAACCCAAGTAAAACCGAGCTTCTCTGGTTCCCTAACACAAGTGGATACATACCTCACATCAAAATCCCTTTTGGGAAGTATGAACTCCCCCTCAATTCACAAGTCAGGAACCTTGGAATACAGTTAGATTCAACACTTACTCTGGTTCCCCAAATCCAAGCAACCTTCAAGAGCTGCTTTTACTATTTGTGACAGCTACGCTGCCTCTCTCCTTACATCGAAAAGGTAAATCTTATCCCAGTTGTGCATGCCATGGTAACATCAAGACTGGATTACTGCAATGCACTATACAATGGTCTGACTACAAAGGGCTTGCACCAGCTCCAGTTGATTAAAAATGCAGCAGCAAGACTCATAGAAGGTTGCAAGCAATGTGACCACATCACACCATTTTTGCAAAAACTTCATTGACTACCAGTACAATACAGGGCTAAATTTAAAACTCTATGTCTGATCTTCAAGGCCCTGAAAGAAAATGGCCCTGAGTATCTGAAGAATAGGATGATCCTCCACACACCGCCAAGGACACTAAGGTCCTCACAAGGACTTTCACTAACTACACCCTCTCCAAAAGACATTACACGATGTGATACCTGCAAGCGAGCCTTCTCCGGAGTAGCCCCCACAATCTGGAATGCATTGCCTGAAAGGCTCCGCTTAACACAAAACTATCTCTACTTCAGGAAGCAGGTGAAAGCTTGGCTCTTCAACCAAGCCTTTAATGGAAGAAGTGACTAACTTGTTAGTCTCACTCACACACACAAGGATTGACTCAGGCTGCACATACTGCAGCAGGACATGTTTATCCACTCCTACCCTAGCTGAGATAATATTTAACCATCTGTCTGACCTCATGTGCAACTTTCTTCAAATCAGTCACCTTTCTTTTTAAATTCTTCCTACTTTCTTACTCATCTATATGTTACAACTTTGCCTTACCCTTCACTACCAATTATAATGTTCTATTACATATTGTGTTGTCATTGCAAGTAGTGTACCATAGTTCAACATCAAAAACATCTATTTCCCTTTTTCCCTCCCATTGTCTAGCATCTCTCCATGCCTACCTCCCTCCCCTCTGCCTCCAGATCCATCTTTCCCTCTCTCTTCTCTCCCACTATCCAGCATTTGTCCACCTCTTCCCTTTGCCTTGGCCCCCTGCAGAAATAGGAAGTTACATCAGAGGGGGCAGAACACGGCAGAGGAAAAGGTTTGGAGCCGGCCGCTGGCAGCCAATGTGAATTGCTGTGGCTGCCATTAGCCTCTAGACATGAGGGAAATATACCTTTAA
Organism: Microcaecilia unicolor; assembly: GCF_901765095.1. Classification (NCBI taxonomy): domain Eukaryota; kingdom Metazoa; phylum Chordata; class Amphibia; order Gymnophiona; family Siphonopidae; genus Microcaecilia; species Microcaecilia unicolor. The sequence goes on from NW_021963213.1 coordinate 3,082, forward strand.
ATCGGGGAGGGGGGGGGGAAGTTCAAAGGGAGAGGGAGATGCCAGACCACAGGGGAGGGGGGTTGAGAGAGTGGGGGAGATGCCAGGCCTGGTTTGCGGAGAGAGAGGGAGAGAGGTGCTGGACATGTGGTGGAGACACAGGGCCCCCCCCCCGCCCCTACTACTCTGGGCTGATAAGCCTGGAGATGGCAATAGCAGGAGGTGACATTAGCCTCAGTCCTGCAGGGCCAGCACAACAGCAAGTAACACATTTCTTGTTTTGTGGCATCCTTTGGTGCCCTCCAAATATCAGCACACCCCCTGCTATGCTTACTGTGCATACTGGGTCGTGCTGGCTGGCTCTGTTTCTCAAGAAGTCAAAACTCATAAGTCCAAATTCTCCACCAGCAAAGGCAGCTCTTCTTTCAGCCCTCCTTTAGGCTTCAGAGTGGTGTAATACAGCACATCATTACGTAGAGCTAGTACCAGTGGACGCGTAGAACATTATGGAACAGCTTAAATCAGTATGAAATATGGCACTAGATCCTACTCTTTTTGCTAGACTAAACTCTATCCAGTCCTCCAACCCACTGGAAGCTGTTTTCAGAAAAAAAAAAAAAGAAAAGTCCTCAATCTGCTGTCCCATCTAGCAAAGGCAGACTATATTTATCCCATTTCATATGTGTTTAAAGCAATTTCATGTGGTTAGGAGGGCAGTGGACTTGAAAGAACTACTAAACAACCAATCATAACAAATTCAAGCTATTAATTCATAGAGGTCTGAGGTTTCTACAGCCACATTCACATTAGTCTTTTAAAAATATAAGACTTCTGGAAGATCCCGAGACATTAGAGAAATACAAATGCGATTACTGGACATGGCACAGAGACAGGAAAATGAGCTACGTATAATTTGCGGACTCTAATTTTGTTACCATCTCAAAATGAAGTCTAGAACTGCAACCATTGTAGGGTTATAATTTAAGCATAGAATGAAATTGTGTTTGCAAATTAAATAGATTTTAAAAAGTTAAATATCATGTTGCAGATAAAACCATTCATAATGTACATAACATGAATTTCAGATTCTTTTGTAACATATGTTGCCAAATGCCTTATAAACCTTCCTCGGAAGGAGTCTTCCAGAAATGAGTGAATCAAGCAGTTATACCTGGTTAGAAACAACTAAAAATGGCACACATGGGAAGGGAGTTGCGTTTGATCATTTTTGCTTGTCATTCAACTGAGCGGGAACGGTCACGCACGGGCGGGAAGACGGCCGCGCATGCGCGGTGGGTGTGCCCTGCGTGTTTTGTTCCGGTTTGTGGGGGCTGCCGTTGACGTCCACTCCTGGAGCTGCTGGGGTTTGTGATAAATTACCCAAAGTCCCATCTCCAGCCAGCCCAGTCTCTGGAATTAATAGGAGCTCTGCTGAATACTCAGACGGCTCAGGCCTTCCTTCCCAAAGCGAGGGCCAACAACCTCCTGTCCCTGGCTTCCCAGACCAGAGCGTCTCAGCAGATCACAGCTCGGCAGATGTTGAGACTTCTGGGTCATATGGCCTCCACAGTTCATGTGACTCCCATGGCTCGTCTTCACATGAGATCTGCTCAATGGACCCTAGCTTCCCAGTGGTTTCAAGCCACCGGGAATCTAGAAGATGTCATCCGCCTCTCCACCAGTTGCCGCACTTCACTGCACTGGTGGACCATTCGGACCAATTTGACCCTGTTGTCCTTGTCTGTCTCCCTCCGAGAAGGGATGTTGCTATTTGTCAAATGTGCCACTGCATTCTAGAAAGCAAACCCTAGCAATACTTGCATTCTCTCTGCTGGGAAGTTTTTCTCTTTTCTTATTACATATGATATGCATTTACTTCTGACCAATTTAAAATTGTATTTTCCACCACAACTCTCCTGTTTGTTTTAACAAGTGCTTCTGGTTAGTTGAAATGATGGGTTTTTGCTCTAAGCTGTACAATCCAAGTTATTTTGCATCTTTTTCTTTAAAGGAATATATTTTATAAGATTATTTTTAAGGTTATTGGAACCTAAGAGCCCTATTTACTAAGGTGTGACAGCATTTTTAGGATTTGGGATATGGGGGTCTCTAGCATTAGTGCGCCCTAATTTTTAGTACACGCTCATAAGTAGCAACTGTGTTAATTTCACAGGCAAAGCCTTGACTGCTGCTGCTCTTCTTTTGAACATTTTCCTTTGTAAATTGCTTCTTCTGATATGTATGCCTCCAAATACATTTGCTTTGAAGAGCTATATGTATTTTATAAAAGACACTTCAGTGAGCCTTTCATAAAATAACTAGTAAAAAAGGCCTGTTTCTGTTTGTAAGGAAACGGGCGCTAGCAATGTTTTTTTTTTTTTTTTTGGTAACTGTAGAGTTGTTAGTAAAGTATTACGGTATAATGAGAAGGAATAATTGTTACATTTGTAAATCATCTGTTGCTGTGTTGTACTATCATGTGAAGCCACTGTCTTTCCAGGTGCAGTGTATGTTTGAGAGAGTGCGAGTATGTGTGTGTGAAAGTGTGTGTCTGACAGACAGACAGAGTGTGTGAGTTTGATAGAGTGTGTCACAGGGACACACAAAGAGTGAAAGACTGTGTGTGTGTGTGTGTGTGAGAGAGAGAGAGAGAGTGTGTCTGTCTGTGTGTGTGTTTTTGTGTGTGCATGACCCCTTCCTTCTGTCCAAGTTGCAGGGTCGACCCCTCCCGCCCATGTGTTTGGATTTTCAGTAACTTTCCCTTGTTTTAATCCTGTGATTGTGTTCTTTTGCCCATGCCCTCCATCCATCCTTGTTTAACATTTGTCCTCTCCCCTTTCCCTCCGGTTCTGTTCTCTCCCCCCCTCTCCATGTGTTGTGTTGTGTGTGTATGTGTGTGTGTGTGTATGACCCCTTCCTTCTGTCTGAGGTGCAGGGTCGTCCCCCCCCCCCCCTCCGTGTTTGGTTTTTCAGTTCCTTTTCTTTTTTTTTTTAATCTCGTGATTGTGCTCTTTTTTCCCTGCCCTGTACCTGCTGTTAGGAAAGTTGGTCCGTCTGCTAAGCTTTATGCAGCTTGCTTTGTAGTCCACATCCCCTGCTGAGGCGCCTGGAGGCTGTGTCTTCACCTTTGTTTTTGTTTTGTTAGTGCAGGTCCAGAGGGCTGTTCAGCTTCCTGCTGCTTGCTGAGGTGCCCGGAGCCTGTGTGTTCACTTTTTTTTTTTTTTTGGTTAGTGTGGGACAGGAGGGCCAGTTCCGCTTTGTTTGTTGACGTCATTGAGTTCGATGCTGCCTAGCAGACCACCTCGGTGCTGAGGGAGCCACGGTCCCAAGCACTTTAGAACGTTGAAGGTGAGTTTTATTATATAGGATAAGGGTTTTATGGAACTCAGATCTAAACATTAGTTTCCTACTTAAACATCCTATACAAAGGATATCCTTCACCTGTGTAAGCTGATTGAATATACACAGAAAGCTATCCAAGTAATTTATTTATCCTAAATAATAATTTGTACCTCCAACTTTGGCTGGCTGTCTGGGTTCGTAGCATCTCCTGATGTCAGCATGCCTCCAGCGTTCATTTCCCTCTCACTGCCCTGCCCTCACGTAAACATGTAATGACGTCAGAGGATAGCGGAACAGAGAGAGGGAAGGGAACGCTGGAGGCGAGCTGACGTCAGGATGTTATGAACGGAACGGAAGCCAGCCAGCCAGAGAACGTTCAGGTACAAATCGCTGGATATGGAGGGGAGGAGAGAATCATGGGACATTGAGGGGAGGGGAAGGGAGGGCAGGGCAGGCCAGGGCAGAGGAGAATCGATGGACATGCATGGGATGGGAGGAGAGGAGAAGAGAGAATCACGGGACATGGATGGGAGGGAAGGGAAGAGGAGAATCGCTGGACATGGAGGGCATGGGATGGGATGGGAGGGGGGGAAGAATCGCTGGACATGGAGGGGAGGGCAGGGGGAGAGAGAAAAAATGCTTACACGAGAGCATTCCTAGGGCCCGTTTCATTGTTGACGAAACGGGCTTGGTTCCACTAGTATATATATATTTGTTTCATATTTGGCATCCCACTTACTATTGATTTTAACCTACGAAACTATTCTGAGTAGCATACTAATTGAAAACATGTTGACATGAAATGCTAATCTCTGGTGATTCTTAGGCATGCTTTTTTATTTTCAAGGGGAAGATGGAATCCTAGGAATCATTATTCTTGATCATAATTGATGTTCCCTTCCAGCTGTCAGTGTTTTTCGACAAATGTGTCCATTAATTGTAACTGGTTCTGTGAACCTTTTCCAGATTTTCTCAGTTATGCTAGTTGAAACACAGCCATGTAGGAAGGTTGGATGGTTTATTTCTATGTATTCACTACTTGTTGTCCTGCATAATCACACATCTTAAGACCTTTTTTCCACACTTTCCCCGGGATTCTATATATTGTGATGAGATTTCCGTGTAGAAATTGAAGCTTATTCTATAATAATGCACATAAGCTAATTAGTTAACAAGCTAATCAGAATTAATAATTGGATGTTAACATCCAATTTTCATCACTAATTGACATAGATTAGAATTTACGTGCAAAACTGTCTAAGCCAGCGGCGTACCAAGGGTGGGGCGGTGGGGGTGGTCCGCCCCGTGTGCATGTGGCTGGAGGGGTGCAGAGAGCAGCCGCGCGCCTGTCGGCTCTGCCGGTTCCCTGCTTCCTCTGACCCGGAACAGGTTACTTCCTGTTCCGGGGCAGAGGGAGCAGGAAGCCAGCAGAGCCAAGAGCCACACAACTGCTCCCAGCAGCTAAGAATGCACCGTGGGGGGGGGGGGGGGGGGGTGTCATTGCACCAGGGGGGGGGGGGTGTCATGCTGCCCCCGTGGGGGGGGGGGGCGCATCAGCGATCCGCCCCGGGGTGGCAGCCGACCTAGGATTGTCCCTGTCTAAGCGTATTCTGCAATGTGCAGTGTGTAAATTATAAGTCGTGTAGTTGAAAAGTGGTTATGGGCCATGGGTGTGGAATGAGCAGGTCATGGGTGTTTCTAAAATCTATGCGCATTGTTCTAGAATACACCCCGTCCACGCCTAATTCAGGCATCGGGATTTACACCAAGTAACTACCCGTGACTAAATTTAGTTGCACAGAGCAGCACTCAGCATATTCTATATACCATGTGGAAATTTAGGCTTATTCTCAAAAGTACGCCAAAATTAAGGTGTACTTTATAGAATATGTTAAGGCAAATTTCATTTTGGAGTCAATCTTTTAGGCACGGTGTATAGAATCTAGTCCTCTGTTTTCAGTTTTGCACCCTTTTGTTACCGATGGAATTCTCATCTGTTTGCATGGTCATGGACCGCCATGTTCACACAACATGAGTCAGACCTTTATAAGCTGTTTTTATTTAGTTTTGATGATGTTTACATCTTGGTGACAACACTCAAATAATGGCTTAAATTATGATATTTAAACTAGAACCATATAGATATGCACTGTAAAATTTCTGGGTATCCATTCGAACTTCAAAGATTCAATAGATAATATTCATAGTACATCCTTCAAAATCTACTTCAATAATGTTATGTAAAGTTCAGATCATTTTATAGCATTATTATAGCTATAAGTTTTCTGGTGACCTCACTGATGTTCACCGCCAACCAACCAAAGGTTTTTTATGGTGGTGTCAACAACATCAACCTCTTCACATGTTCACCCAAACGAGTTATTCACTTACATTTAAACACACACTTATTAGGCTATTGAACTTATCTTTTTATAGACTTTTTTTCAGTCGGACCCAGGGGTTTTATTGTCCGACATGCATGTTTTGCTCGAAAGCGAGCTGTCTCAAGGACTCTCCCCCTGAAATCTTTTTTAGAAGCTTCTAAGTAACTTTGCAGAGCTGGCGCTAAAAAAGATTTCTCTAATGCTAGAGAAATCTGTGTATTCCTATGGGTGTCTCTAGCGTGAGCGTGCACTAATTTTTAGTGGGAAAAACCCATGCAAGGGAACACCAGTGGCGTAGCTATGTGGGGCCATGGGGGCATGGGCCCCCATAGATTTGGCCCTGGACCCCCCTGCCGAAGACCCTCTCGACCCCCCTCCCGCTGCCGCCGTCACCTACCTTTGCTGGCGGAGGACCCCAACCCCCGCCAGCCGAAGTCCTCTTCTTCCGACGCAAGGCTTCCTTCTGTTTCTGTGACTCTGACGTCCTGCACGTACAACGGAAGACTCACAGAAACAGAACGAAGCCTTGTGCCGGAAGAAGAGGACCTCGGCTTCCAGAAACATTCTTTTTCATACTTGTCTCATCACTGTGCAGATGATGTGTTCTGAATGCTAGAATCCAGCCATCTGGGAATCCCTAATAAGCACCTGAGATGGAAAAACAGTAGAAAGCATATTCAGATGAAAAGTTTCCACATTGTACCTGAGAGCTATGTAGGTGGCCTAGGGCAACTTCACTTTAGTCCAAAAGAGGCAGCTGGCTGTGGCCTGGATACCTGCCAAATTATTCCACTATCCTTGAATTATGCCGTCTGGGCTCATTTCATGCCCTATTGTTGTCTGTCCTTTTTAACCTAATTTTGCAGTGAGAGATGTCTGAAAATTCAAAGCTTTGCTTTGGTTTTTTCCCAGTGTGCAGACGGTTGCCCTGATAGGGTCAGGGAAAACTTTGAAAGTGCATGTGTGTGGTGTTGGGGGTAGGGGGAATACTTGATCTAGTTAAACAAGTTGCAAGGCAATTTTTGTAAAGGTTTAAACAAGAAATTTAACAATTGGACTTAAATCTTTGGTTAATATTATTTTGGGTGAAAAGGATGGGTTCTTTTGGTTTCAGTCTATGAAGAGAAAAGTTTGGTTTAATGCAGTGGTTCCCAAACCTGGTCCTTGAGGCACCCCAGCCGGTGAGGTTTTCAGGATATCCACAATGAATATTCATGAGAGACGTTTGCACGCAGTCAATGATGACTCCTAGATCTTTTTCCTGGCCGTGACTCCTATCCTGCTAGAAATGGACATAGTATGCAGGAAAGTCATTACGATGTTCTAAGCCTATTCTGTAGTGCATTTTAGTAAAAGGACCCCTTAGTGCCTGCTAAATGAATTTAACATGTGCTAATTGACTTAATGCACCTTAATTCACCAGTTAGTACAGGCTCAATCCATTTAACAGGCGCTAATAATTTCCTATTTTAAAAGCAAATAGGAGAAACCAACTGAAAAACATCTGAAAATTGCCAGCACCAGCTTCTTCTTTCTACTGTGGCCTGCCTCTGAGGAAACAGGAAGTTATGTCAGAGAGGAGGGCCACAGGACAGAGAAGAATCGTTGGTGCCGCCAACTTTTGGAAAACAAAAAAAGAAGGTAGACTCTGGGAAGGAGGTTGAGAAAGAAAGGGGGGGAGGGGGGGAGAAGCCAGACTGTGGCCAGTGTGGGGGGTGGAAAGGAGCTAAGCTGGCTCGGGAGGGAGGAGAGATGCAAGTAGCTAGGCCGGCCGGCTGACGGCGGTGGAAAGACGCCGCCTAAGTTGGCCTAATGGTGGGGCCGCCACTGACTACACCACAGTAAGGCACCTCAGTGGGAATGTGTTTGGATTTACATAGTATTAAGTTGTCAAAATGTTTTCTCTAGTTTTTCAGAGTATTTCTGCCTTTGCTTCAAAATTCTCTCAGGTGGTTGGGGGTCAATTTGAAAATTCCTGTAGACGTGGTAAAATCATCCAGTAGTTGGGAAGTAGGAGTGGTGCTGGCCAGATTCAACTGACATTTAGATGCCCAAATGTACTGTCACTTATGAAAATGCCATTTGGGCGCCTAAGAGGTATTCTACTCACAAAACAGGGGATCAAATGTTATATGACTAAACACAAGACTATCTCTACTTCAGGAAGCAGGTGAAAGCTTGGCTCTTTAACCAGGCCTTTAATGGAAGCAGTAACTAACTTGCTAGTCTCACTCACACACACAAAGAGTGACTTGGGCTGCAAATACTGCAGTAGGACATGTTTATCCACTCCTACCCTAGCTGAGGTAATATTTAACCATCTCTTTGACCTCATGTGCAACTTTCTTTAAATCAATCACCTTACTTTCTAACTCTTTCTACTTTCTTAGCTACTTATACAGTATGTTACTTCTTTGCTTTACCCTTCACTATCAATTATAATGTTCTATTATATATTGTGTTGACATTGTAAGTAGTATACTATGCCATACTTTGTATTGTTTTTGAATATTTTTACTGCTGTAATTGCCTATTGCTCATGTTTGATCTATTCTTACTATACACCACCTTGAGTGAATTCCTTCAAAAAGGTGGTAAAAAAATCCTAATAATAAATGAAAATAATAATAATAATACAAAATTTGAGCACCAAAAAAAAAAAAAGCACAACAAATGTCACTCAAGATTTGGTTCCAACCAAAATGGCAGGCTATTAGGCTCATTTTCGAAAGAGAAGGACGTCCATCTTTCGACACAAATCGGAAGATGGGCGTCCTTCTCACAGGGTCGCCCAAATCGGTATAATCGAAAGCCGATTTTGGGCATCCCCAACTGCATTCTGTCGCAGGGATGACCAAAGTTCACAGGGGCATGTCGGAGGCGTAGCGAAGGCGGGACTTGGGCGTGCCTAACACATGGATGTCCTTGACCCAAAATGGAAAAAAAAAGGGCGTCCCTGACGAGCACTTGGATGATTTTACCTGGTCCTGTTTTTCTTATGACCAAGGCACAAAAAGGTGCCCGAACTGATCAGATGACCACCGGAGAGAATCAGGGATTACCTCCCCTTACTCCCCCAGTGGTCACTAACTCCCTCCCACCCTCAAAAAAAAAGTCTTTAATAATCTTTTCTGCCAGTCTGTATGCCAGCTTCAAATGTCATACTCAGGTCCATCACAGCAGTATGCAGACCCCTGGAGCAGTTTTATAACGTTACAGTGGGTGCAGTGCACTTCAGGCAGGCAGACCCAGGCCCTCCCCCCACCTATTACACTTGTGGTGGTAAATGTGAGCCCTGCAAAACCCAGCAGAAACCCACTGTACCCACATCTAGGTGCCCCCTTCACCCATAAGGGCTATGGTAGTGGTGTACAGTTGTGGGTAGTGGGTTTTGGGGGGCTCAGCACACAAGGTAAGGGAACTAGGTACCTGGGATCAATTTGTGAAGTCCACTGCATTGCCCCCTAGGATGCCCGGTTGGTGTCCTGGCATGTCAGGGGGACCAGTGCACTACGAATGCTGGCTCCTCCCATGACCAAAGGGCTTGCATTTGGTCGTTTCTGAGATGGGCATCCTTGGTTTCCATTATGGCCGAAAATCAGAAACGACCAAGTCTAGGGACGACCATCTCTAAGGATGACCTAAATTTCAAGATTTGGGCATCCCCGACCGTATTATCGAAACGAAAGATGGACGTTTATCTTGTTTCGATAATATGGGTTTCCCGCCCCTGCATCGGGACATTTTACGAGGACGTCCTCAGCAAAACTTGGGCATCCCTTTCGATTATGCCCCTCCATGTGTATTGTGAGCACTCTGGAGGGCTGGTGCGAGGGAAAGGGGATAGTGGGTCTTTCAGCCGGCATCATCCCCGTTCATTCAGCCCAGCTAGGAGAACAGGGCGCCCTCTAGGGATCAAACGGCCAGGGAAAGCTGTAATACAGGAGAAAAACTACACTTCCCAGAAGCCAGTGCAGGGTCAGCTGAACTCCCAGGAGGGGGAGGGTGGAGTGACTGATTGGGAGATGAGGTCTGATCCTGGAGATGGGGAACAGCTGGTGGAGCTTGGGGAGGAGGAGATGGAGTGGAATAAAGAGGAGGTAGAAGGAGAAGGTAAGGAGGAGTGCATGGAGGTTGGAGGGTTTGCTCAAACTTCCTCAGGAAAGGTAAAGGCTTTGGTGGCGGGAGTGTGGCCCAAGCTGTGCATACTTGGAGAGGATAAGATAATCCAGTGGGGAAGCCACTGGTGGAAGAAGCTAACCCATAAACTATCTAAGGGTAGAAGATAGTGCTGATGAGGGGAGGCTACAATGGGGAGCAAGACAAAGGTTTGCTGGGTGTGATATTCTGAGTTAAGATTGGACTGTGTTAATAAGCTGAATGTGGAAAAACTGAACTGACTCTTGCATTCTTGATGAAGAAACTGCTTGAAGATTAAAGCTGTATTAAAAGATGCTGAGAGAATAAAGACCTGTGGTTTTCAAGAACTATAAGACTGCTGGAGGTTTGTGTGTCCCAGTCGTGAGCTGATCCTGGTTGCAGGTCAGCTGGGCAGCAGTTAAACTAGGACAAGCAGTGCAGCAAGGCCGTGGTTGCAGCTCGTACAGGGGAAAAGCTAGCCAAGCTAAGCAGGGTCGACCCCGGCTCTCACCTGGAAGGGTGACCTGGTTACAGAATGGTGGCAGTGGTGGGATTGTCTGAACAACCCGCCGGCAAAAGAAGCGTGCATTGCTCCGAGTTCCGGTAAGCATATACGGGACTCGGGTAACCAGGAGGAGGGGGGATATAGAGGGCCAGAGCTGTGTAATACCGCACTTGGAGAGTGTTCTTTGTTGTTCCCTTTCTCTCAGGTACCGGTGGCTAAGGCGACATGGAGTCGAAGGAGCTGCTGTCTTTTATGGCCCACCAGTTCCAAAAGCAGCAGGAAATGGCTCAGAGACTTCTAGAGGATTCCTTGGCTGCTTCTCGAGCACAGATACAACCGGTGCTGGAGGTGGTGCAGGAATTGTTACGGGCAGTACCCCTACCGAGGAAAGAGAGCACCTCATTGGAGGCTACAGCCACTGGAGCTGTGCCTGGAAGCCTGGAGCCTGGACGGGTTAATTGGCTGCCTTGGGGCAAATTAACAGAGCAGGACGACATTGAGGATTATCTGGGGACTTTTGAGCGGGTAGCATTGGCGGCTGCCTGGCCTCAAGAACAATGGACCATCAGACTGGCTCCCGCCCTGTCCGGGGAAGCCCTGGCAGCTTTTCGGAGCCTGTTGCCAGGGGACGTGGTGGATTACCAAAAGCTGAAAACGGCTATTTTGGACCGGTATGGGGTAAGCAGACAAACTTATCGCAGGCGCTTCCGGAGTTGGAGGTGGAGGGAGGGGGAGACTCCGAAGGCCTTGGCCCAGAAGCTGATGGACTTGGCTATCAAATGGTTAGAGCCTGATAAGAGGGCAGTGACCCAGTTATTGCAGGATCTGGTGCTGGAGCAGTTTTTAGAGGCTCTACCGGAGAGTATCCGGGTTAATTTGATCAGGAAGGGATGTGAGACTCTGGAAGAAGCTATCAAAGGCTTTGAATACTTCCTGGAGTCACAATACTCCAAGGGGGGAGAGGATGTCTGGCGGGGTGGTCGGGGTAAAATGTTCAAAGGATCTGGGTGGAGGGAGGAAGGGCCTAAGGAGGATGATAGAGTGTGCTACCGATGTGGGAAGTCGGGACATCTGAGGAGGGACTGTAGGGCCAAGTTGGGGCTCATATCTCAGGTAACCCCCTCTAAGGAACCCCAGTTTACGCATTGGGTTAAGATAGGAGGGGTCCCGGTGGAAGGACTTTTGGACTCAGGAGCGGACCAGACAATGTGCTCCCAGAAGTTGTGGGGGCAGATTGCCCGGAAAGGGGGTCAGCAGGGTAGGAAGAGAGACCGGTCTGTGGCTATTCAGTGCATACACGGGGCCTCCTCAAGGTATCCAGTCCGGCTAGTAGACATACAGGACCAGGAGGGCCTTCAGTGGGTGTGGGTGGCTGTACTTCCTAGGCTACCTCAGGATCTCATTTTAGGAAGGGATTGGGCTCCATTCACATACTGCCTTGGGGGTAAGCAAGCCTTGGTATCTACCCGGGCCCAGGAGAGGCAGGGAAAGGAGCAGGAACTGTCCCTGGCACAAGTATTTCCCTTCCAGGGAGAGGTTATGGGAAGGCCGGGGAAGACAAGGAAAGGCTCTCAGCAAAAGAAACGAGGTCAGGAGCAAAGGCGGCAGCATTGTCAAGAGCTCCTTCATCAGGGGAGGTTCCCAGGGGATACGGAACAGGTGTTAGAGAGATTCCCTGATTTTCCCAAAGAGCAAAAAGATGACCAGACATTGCAATATGCGTGGGAGCGGGTAGATCAAGAGGGAGAAACCAGCTTCCCTCGGTTTGTTAGTGACAAGGGGTTGCTATATCGGCTGTCCTGTTTAGCCGGGGGGAAGGAACCTCAGAAGCAGTTAGTAGTACCGAGGGGGTTTAGGGACCTGGTGTTACGGGTATCTCATGATCATATCTTAGGGGGTCACAAGGGGGCTCAGAATACACTCCGGCAGGTATTAAACAGATTTTACTGGCCCGGGGTGTATAAAGAGGTGGAACAATTTTGCAGCTCCTGTAGTCAGTGTCAGAGGGTATCAGAGCAAATACCGAACAGAGTGCCCCTACAACCCCTTCCCCGTATAGGGACTCCTATTACCCGTATGGCAATGGATATGATCGGGCCCATTGATAAGTCCCGAAGGGGGTATTCCTATATTCTAGTGATCATGGATATGGCCACAAGGTATCCCTGGGCCGTGCCGCTTCGTACCACCTCAGCGAAAGTTATTGCGGCCCAGCTAATTCGGATCTTTTGTGAGGTGGGGTTTCCTAGGGAAATGATTACCGATCGGGGGACCAATTTCATGTCACGAACCCTGGCCCAGGTGTGGGAGGCTTTCGGGATACAGCATATTCGGACCGCAGCTTACCATCCTCAGACTAATGGCCTGGTGGAGAGATTCAATAAAACCTTGAAAATGTTGTTGAGGAAAGGGTTAGGTTCCTCCCATGAGGAATGGGATCTATTGTTACCATTTGTTTTGTATGTGTGTAGGGAGAATGTTCAGGCCTCTCTGGGCGTATCACCATTTGAATTGATGTATGGGAGATCACCCCGGGGAGTGTTGGATGTGTTAAGGGAGCAGTGGGTTCCTCCGGAAGAGGAGGATAGGGATGTAGTGAACTATCTAGTGAAGCTGAAGGAACGGTTGCATAAATTGAGCCGCGGGGCTCAGCAACACTGGGAGAGGAGTCAGGATTACCAGAAAGCCTATTATGACCGGAAAGGGGTAGAGAGGGCATTGGAGGTGGGGGACAAAGTCTTGATCATGGTTTCAGACTCACCTCATAAGTTCACAGGACGCTGGAGGGGTCCTGCTGTCATAGAAAAGAAGTTAGGTCCAGTCACCTACTTAGTAAGGAATGAGCAAGGCCGGGAGCAGACCTATCATATTAATGTGCTTAAACCTTGGCAGGAGAGAAGGGGACTATTTGGTCAGTCTAGGATAGAAGCTGAGGAAGAATTAGGACCACAGATCACGGAGATATTTAAGGCAGGAGAACCGCAGATTGCTACTACATTGCCAGGGAGTCAGCAGAAAGAGGTTCAGGCACTGGTGGAGGAGTTTCGGGATGTCCTGACTCCTTGCCCAGGGGAAACTCACCTTATCATGCATGATATCATCTCGGAGCCGGGCCGGGTGGTCAGACAGAGACCTTACCGTCTCTCACCCCCAAAGAAACAAGAGGTGGTCCGACAGGTACAGGAGATGCTGGATTTTGGGGTCATTGAGGAATCTGTCAGTCCCTGGTCGAGTCCTGTGGTGTTAGTGCCCAAGTCCGATGGTACGTGGCGGTTTTGCATCGACTTTAGGCAAGTTAATGCGCTCTCTGATGCCGACGCCTATCCGATGCCACGTATTGATGAGCTTTTGGATCGCTTAGGTACTGCACGATATCTGTCCACCCTGGACTTGACAAAAGGGTATTGGCAGATCCCTCTGACTCAGGAGGCCAAGCCTAAGACAGCTTTCTCTACACCCATGGGGCTCTATCAATTTAAACGCATGCCGTTTGGTCTTAATTCAGCGGCTGCTTCCTGCCAGCGGTTGTTAGATCAGGTGTTAAGACCGCATCAGCAATATGCGGCGGCTTACCTGGACGATGTTATCATTCAGAGTGAGGATTGGCCCTCGCATATTATAAGGGTGAGGGCGGTATTAGAGGCTTTCCGTCAAGCAGGTTTGACTTTGAACCCGCAAAAGTGTTGTTTTGGGCAGGAGAAAGTTAAATATTTGGGATACTGGGTGGGGAATGGTCAAATAACTCCGCTCTGGGATAAGGTAGCGAGTATCCAGGACTTTCCATACCCCAAAAATAAGAAGCAGTTAAGGAGCTTTTTGGGCCTAGTGGGGTATTATAGGAGGTTCATACCCCACTTTGCCTCCATTGCTACACCCCTCACTAATAAACTTCAGAAGGGGTCCCCCAACAGTCTACGATGGGAGGAGGAAGGGCTGCGGGTGTTCAATGAGTTGAGAGTGGCCCTGTGTCAGGAACCCCTGCTGCGAGCCGTGGATTTTGATAAGCCCTTTGTACTGCAAGCTGATGCCTCGGGGGTAGGTTTGGGGGCCGTGTTGTCTCAGGTACACGAGGGGCAGGAACATCCCCTGATGTACCTGAGCCGGAAACTGCTCCCCCATGAGGTCAGGTACTCAACCATAGAGAGAGAATGTTTAGCGATAAAATGGGCCGTGCAGATGTGCCATTACTATTTAGATGGTCGGAAATTTACTCTGGTTACGGATCATGCGCCTTTGAGGTGGTTGGGCCAGATGAAAAATAGTAATGGTCGTCTCACAAGGTGGTATCTGGCTTTACAGCCCTATCAATTCAAGGTGGAGCATAGATCAGGCAAATTTCTGACAAACGCAGATGTTCTTTCGCGAATTGCCAGTACAGGCCAGGAGAAGACTGGCAATCGTTTGAGCAGGGGGGTGTGTGAGCACTCTGGAGGGCTGGTGCGAGGGAAAGGGGATAGTGGGTCTTTCAGCCGGCATCATCCCCGTTCATTCAGCCCAGCTAGGAGAACAGGGCGCCCTCTAGGGATCAAACGGCCAGGGAAAGCTGTAATACAGGAGAAAAACTACACTTCCCAGAAGCCAGTGCAGGGTCAGCTGAACTCCCAGGAGGGGGAGGGTGGAGTGACTGATTGGGAGATGAGGTCTGATCCTGGAGATGGGGAACAGCTGGTGGAGCTTGGGGAGGAGGAGATGGAGTGGAATAAAGAGGAGGTAGAAGGAGAAGGTAAGGAGGAGTGCATGGAGGTTGGAGGGTTTGCTCAAACTTCCTCAGGAAAGGTAAAGGCTTTGGTGGCGGGAGTGTGGCCCAAGCTGTGCATACTTGGAGAGGATAAGATAATCCAGTGGGGAAGCCACTGGTGGAAGAAGCTAACCCATAAACTATCTAAGGGTAGAAGATAGTGCTGATGAGGGGAGGCTACAATGGGGAGCAAGACAAAGGTTTGCTGGGTGTGATATTCTGAGTTAAGATTGGACTGTGTTAATAAGCTGAATGTGGAAAAACTGAACTGACTCTTGCATTCTTGATGAAGAAACTGCTTGAAGATTAAAGCTGTATTAAAAGATGCTGAGAGAATAAAGACCTGTGGTTTTCAAGAACTATAAGACTGCTGGAGGTTTGTGTGTCCCAGTCGTGAGCTGATCCTGGTTGCAGGTCAGCTGGGCAGCAGTTAAACTAGGACAAGCAGTGCAGCAAGGCCGTGGTTGCAGCTCGTACAGGGGAAAAGCTAGCCAAGCTAAGCAGGGTCGACCCCGGCTCTCACCTGGAAGGGTGACCTGGTTACAGTATATAGTATTTTAACTGAATATTTGACTTACCGCCACCTCAATTGCCTCCTTATTGTTCCAGAAATCACATTGCTTTCTGCTGATGTAAAGTTCACCATTTTTCTGAGAGAGGAACCTTCGACTCTATTTCAAGACATACCCAGCTTTAGCAGGCAAAAAGCAGGGTCTTAGATTACACTGGCCTGATCTGAAGATTAGAGAAAAGGGGTGGGGTAACCTCACCTGATAAGTCTTTGATCAACAGATAGCTTTTGTGTTGCAGTTCAGGCTGCTAATGATTGAGATCTGGGTCCTATTGTTAACGGAGTGCACCGAACAACACTGTAAGCTTTTTATTCTTTGTTTCAATACAATTTTAATTCATTGTTATATACTGACTCCTAGGTCAGTATATAACAATAAGTGTAACAAATGTAACAAATAAGTGTTCACAATCATGTCTCTCTACTTATGGTCCTACAAATTCCAGTTTCACAGACTTTTCAAGAATTTCTACTCTTTCCACTGGACATTTCTGCTGTACTTCCTTCATTGCACCTGCCCTTGTACAGCTAGGAAGATAGCTATACAGAGAATTCCAGTTCAAAGTGATCCAGGGTCTCACTTCTTATCTTCCAAAACATTTATCAACTGAATAACTGGAGAAACCAGAACTTACTGCAAGATGAAGTAAAATTAAGGGTGGTTTTACAAAGGTATAGTCCACATAACTAAATTGAGACTTTCTCTGGAAGTCTGGTTACTTCAAATTCAATGTGAAAAGGGAATGTACTCCTAGGGTCCAAGTGAGATGACTGCTGCAAACAGCTTAAGCCCTTGCCTATAACAGATACTGAAGCTGGAAATAAACACCTTTCAGAATATGGTAATGGTGTCTCTAGGAGTGGCAACATGGAGGCAAGCAAGGTATGTTGGGGTGGGGAGGGGGAGAGGGCAAGACAAAGCAACATTTTTGCACAAACGAAAAGCTTTGAAGACAAAACATAATAATATAAAGGAAATCCTGGCTGCAATCGGTAACTGATGTAGCTCAGTCAAAACGGATATGCCATGATCAAACTTCTTTCCACTCACTTGGCTGCAGTATTTTGCAACAGTTGAAGCCTATTTATTCTATTCTTGGACAACCACTGAAACAGTGAATTACAGTAGTCTAAACAAGTAGTAACCAATGCATGGACAACCTTAACCAGGTTTGATTTAGAAAGAAAAAGGTCTTAATTTTTTGATCAATTTCAATTATGAAAATATGACCTGACTATATTATTGATCTGCAGTGGCGTACCAAGAGGGGGCGGTCCGCCCCGGGTGCACGCTGCTGGGGGGGGGGGGGGGGGGTGCTGTGCGCCTGTTGGCCGAGTCTGCTCATTTCTTCCCTGCTGCTCCCTCTGCGCGGAACAGGTTACTTTCTGTTTCGGGGCAGAGGGAGCAGAGGGAGCAGCAGGGAGGGAACGAGCGGACTCGGCCAACAGGCGCGTGGCACCCCCCAGCAGGTAAAAATGCACCCGGGGGGAGGGCGCTGCACCCGGGGGGGGCGCATCAGCGATCCGCCCCGGGTGTCAGGCAGCCTAGGAATGCCACTGTTGATCTGAGAACTAAAATTTAGGGTCCTGTCTAGTAAGGAGCGCTAACGTTTTTAGCATGTGCTAAAATTAGCGTGCACTAAATGCTAGAGATGCCCATATATTCCTAAGGGCGTCTCTAGTGTTAGCGTGCACTAAAAATGCTAGCATGCCTATAGAGCGGCTTAGTAAATAGGGCCCTTAGAGACTTGTCACAGTAAAAATCTAAAGTTTTATTTCATCCAGAAGAGGCAAAATGAACCCCCTTGAATTTTAGGAACCAACATCAAGGGCTTATTCGCTTGTGAAATCCACGTAGCTGCTGACTTACTGACATTCAACAGCAAATCTCGAGCACATAGCCATTTGTTTAGACTATTCAGTTTGGCGTTAACATCCTTAACTGCACTTGATTAATTGTCTTTCATGAAAAAAATCAGCTGGATATCTACCCTGCAAAAAAGTTTTAATAGTATAGGATGTGATACTGTATCAAAAGTCCCAGTTAAATCAAGCTGCATCCATATCGCCCTTCCTCCCATACCCCCCCCCCCCCAAGTGCCTCTCCCCACCTGTTGGCCCCCCTTAGGATTACCATACATCCAGTTTTACCAAGACATGTCCTCTTTTTGAATACATGGCCGGGCAGCCGGGTGGATGTTGCCAGCCTGCCCGTTTGCCTGGATTTGTGGACGATCAGGCAGGCTGGTGGGCGGACATCTTATCCTTCCCTCCCTTCCCCTCTTTTACCATAGTGTGGTGCCCTGGTGGTCTAGTGACCTCTTTGGGGCAGGAAAGAGTCTTCAAACTGTCTTTCTCCTGGCGCTGATTCAAAATGGCTGCCGAGAATTCAAGCATAAGTCTTGCAAGATCATTGCTTGAGCTCTCGGTAGCCATTTGGAATTGGCATCAGGAGAAAGACAGTCTTCAGACGCGGCAGACGGCAAAGACGGAGCTCTTTCCTGTCCCGAAGGGGTCACTAAACCACCAGGGCACCATACAAAGGAGGGGAGGGGAGGGGTAGTGAATGGAGTGATGTGGGTGGAGGGAGATGGAAAATTGGGGAGGGGTTCTACTTGGGGAGAGAGGGAATCTGGCTTTCTTTGGGGGGGGGGGGGTCAAAGTGACAGGGGTTGGGGCAGGGTTTGACCGGGTGGGACATGGTGCAACAGGCAGCAGGGCGAGGGTGCGACAGGGGGCGGGTCATGTGTCCTCTTTTGTCTTAGGGCAAATATGGTAACCCTTGCCCCCCTGAGCCTATCTTACAATCCCTGGTGGCTTAGAAGTATAGTTGGGGCAGGTGTGATCCCTAGTTACTCCTGCCCTTTCTCGGTCTGCTCTTAAAATAGACCACCAGGAATGTAAGGTAAATCGGGGGGGGGGGGGGGGGGGGCTACTGTTTGTATTCTTTTTTTTGTACTGTGATTGCAAGTAATGCATTTATGATTTTGCACAATGGTTTATATGGTAACTAGAATGCTCCAAATAAATGCTTTTGATTCAAAATTTTAGCAGGAATTTAAGTCTGTAAATTTGAGATGATAAGCTCCTTAGAAATTAACCTCTCTTTGGATTTATGATTTCAGCTGTCACTCTGAGTGTAGCACACAGTCAGCCACTGCAAAAGCATTGTGGTTTTCAGTTTCAGTTTTCATTAGCTGTGGTCAATGTGTGTGGAGACTATTTTGCTTGGATGTAAAATACAGGTTTTCATTTTTTAAATTATTATATTTTGGCTTGGATACTGTGGGTTTAGCAAAGAGATGCAGACTGCAAGCTCTGACAAACCCAGTGGCCATCACTAATTCACATTCACAGAGCCAAACTTGAGTTTTCGGTTTCAGTTTCGGCCAGAACCAGGTGATGAA
This sequence comes from Microcaecilia unicolor, assembly GCF_901765095.1. Classification (NCBI taxonomy): domain Eukaryota; kingdom Metazoa; phylum Chordata; class Amphibia; order Gymnophiona; family Siphonopidae; genus Microcaecilia; species Microcaecilia unicolor. The sequence continues at coordinate 22,148 of NW_021963213.1, forward strand.
TTTCGGCTGCAGTTTTGGTTTTAGCCAAACGTTTTCAGACAGTTTCGCTGGCAGTTTCAATTCCATCTGAAACTGAAAAAAGCAGTTTTGGTTGGCCTCTATGAAAGACCCATTCTTTTACCTAATTTCTTTGCTCATGTGATTCTATAGACTTTAGTTTATGTCTAACTTTTTCTTCTTTTCTTATAACTGGGGGCTTTCTCTGCTTGCCCCATGCATCCTTGAATCTTGTTACTGATGTTGTCTCCACCCACCTCCACTGGGAGGCCATGTCTTGCTTACACTGTGCTTTCTATGAATAATTACACTGTGATGAAAGAAACAGTGAGTTTCCAAACCTGATAACTGTGGGGTCTTTTACTAAAGATTAGCTTGAGTTACCTGCAGCAGGACCCATTTTATTCCTATGGGTCCTGCTGCAGATAACTCAAGCTAACCTTGAGTTATCTGCAGCAGAGGAAGGAGATACACACAGATGGAGGGGAAGGAAGAGAGGAGAAATGCTGGACTTGGATGGAGGAGAGGGAAGACAGAGGAAGGAGATGCACATGGATGGTGGGGAGGGGAGAGAGTTGAAATGCTGGACATGGATGGAGAAGGAGGCAAGAGAGAGGAAGTGAGATGAACATGGATGGAGGGGAGGGGGAGATAAGAAATGCTGTACATGGATGGAGGGGAGGGAAGACAGAGGAGGAGATGCACATGGATTTAGGGGAGATGAGAAATTCTGGACATGGATGGAGGGTGGAGAGTTGAAATGCTGGACATGGATGGAAGGGAGGGAAGAGAGAGGAAGTGAGATGAACATGGATGGAGGAGAGGGAGGAGAGAGGAAGTGAGATGAACATGGATGGAGGGGAGGAGAGAGGAGAAATGGTGGACATGGATGGATGAGAAGGTAGAGAGAGGAAGGACAGAAGATGTATATGGATGGAGGGGAGGGAAGAATAGGAAGGAGATGCATGCTGACAGAGATGAGGGAAAGGGAAAAGAGGAGAAAAACTGCACATGGATGGAGAAAATAGGCAAGAACTGGATCCACTCTATACCTTCTCCAATCAAGTCTGCGGAGGACCCAGCTTTTACCTATGGATGTAGAGCAAGAAATTAAGAAGAAAGGAGGAAAGTAAAGTAATAAATGGAAAGGAATCCCTGGAAACGGAGTTAAGGGAACAGATAGAGAGCAGCAGAATCAGAGACTGGGACCGACATGATCAGAAAAACAAAGTAATCAGACAGCAAAGGTAGGAAAAAAATCATTTTATTTTCATTTTAGTGATTGGAATATGTCCGGTTTGAGAATTTACATCTGCTATCTTTTTTTGCACTGGGTATACTGGAGCTGTAACATCTTACAAAAATTATTTATAATGAAAAAATTCAAGTTATTTTTTCTCCTACACTGGTATAATATTTTCAATGATGCCTGTTTATATGCGCCATGGTTGGTATAAGGGGTGTGGTTAACATGGGTGTGGCTATCAAAGGAGCAGAGCTATGGGTGGTGGCCCTGCCCATAATGAGTACCGGTACCTTTTTTCCTACAAAGAAAGCACTGCCACAGGGTAACCCCAGGCGGGTGCTAGGCGTTTCGTGACACTTTAGTTTACTCTCATGAAATCACATACAGTACCTTGACCTCTTGTGCCATGCAGGTTTGCTTGTTATACAATCATTAAACCTTTACCCCATGATTCTATATATTGCACCAAAATTTCTGCATGGAAATCAAAGTGTATTCCATAACAGTGTGCGTAACTTAGTTAACAAGCTAATCAGCGCTGATAATTGGATGTTAACAAGCAATTATCAGCAGTAATTGGCATTAATTAGAATTTACATAAACTACTTGCTAAGCATATTCTGTAATGTGTAACGTGGTGTGCGTAAATTCTAAGTGCACAGTTGAAAAGGTGGCATGGCCATTGGTGTGGAATGGGTGGGTCATGGGTGTATCTAAAATCTGTGTACATTGTTACAGAATACACCCACTCCATGCCTAATTTAGGTGTCGGGATTTACACCAGGTTTTCATTGGTGTAATTGACTGCAACTAAATTTATTCACATGGACTGCACTTGGCGTATTCTATAAAGTACGCATAAATTAAAGCGTATTTTATAGGATACACTTCGATTTCACACAGAAATATCGGCGCGATTTATAGAATCTGGTCCTTAATGCCCTCCTCTAAAGTACAGTGATACCTCGGTTTTCGTTGATAATCCAAATGAAAACAATCGGTGAAATCCGAAACTGACAAAACCCAAGGCAATGCCACACTGAGCAGGAGAACGCGTGGGTCACCCTTTGTTTTTGCAAAATTAGCAGTGAGGTCATGTGGGCACGCCGACGAAATCCGAGACAGATATTTTGCGGAAAAAAATCAGAAAACCGATGTATTACTGTATACATATTTAGATTCTTGTATCTTATTTTAGAAGCCTTTGAGGAGGCTGTGGTGCATTTTGATAGCCCTATACTGTACTGCCTCCACCTTGCCTATCTCCTTCTGAGGGTCCAACCTCCAAAATTGTACATATTTTGATGAAATCAGCAGCCGCTTTTACAGAAGCATTTTATCACCAGCATTTCCCTATGACTTCTTCTTATGTACCCTAGCACAGCCCTGGATTAACCATTAAGCAAGATAAGCACCTGCTTAAAGCACCAAGAGAAGGAGGGCACCACAGAGCTTTTTCCCCTAGCTATTATATCCTTAACTCTTTCACTGCTGTCTGCCACACTCATTATCCAATGTGAATTTCAGTGTTTCTAATCATTATAAATATATATGACATCTTGTTTCGTACAATAATGATGTTTCTCAGCACGTATTTAGTCTTAATATCTTGTCAGTTAAGCAATGGAAGGGCCGAGGGGTATCACTGTTGGGTTATGTTAGGGTATCAGTTGGACTTAATCCAGCCCTGCCCTAGCATTCCTCTAGCTCTCTGAACATTGCCTTTTCATGCTGTTTTATTATCTTGAGATCATCAAACACAAGGGATTTGTAGAGTCCTGTACAGTACGACAGTTCCCAGCATTGACTATTATCTTTACTTCAGAGACCTGACTAGATGAGATGTCAGGATCGAGCCTTAGCAGGTCAGAGTATAGAAGCGAAATGTTTAGAAAAGTGTGCTTATCATATGCAAATTAACCTTCTTTCTTTTTTTTTTCTTGAGGTGAAACGATTAGAAAGCTGATGAAATGAAGACTATAACTTGACTTGTTTCACATTTCCAGTGAAAATGAGAGTTCTTCAAATTGTCTCCAGTGGCCGCATAATGATGCACAGTTATGTATGTAAAGCTTGGTTTAATCTCTGGTGCACAGTTAATGGCAATGCAGTGGTCTTTGAACAGCTGCTTTTATAGTTGGTCAATTTGATGGGGTGTAATTTCAAGGGCAGAGATATTCTTGTAACAGAAGGTGTCCAACTTGGTAATTTCACAGTAGGTTCTGTCTCTGCTTATCAACAAATAGCCGCCAGATCACATGCTTTAAAGGATATAAACACAATGAAAGAATAACCATACTTAAATATCACTGACATGTTATTTTACCAGCAGTTCCCAAGAGACTCTCCAATGACATGAGATGGAACTTGTGAGGGTCATTTTTTAGCAGGGCACCATGGGTAGGTGCCTACTTCAACTTTATATAGGCAAGTAGGCGCCTACATCTACTATAATAAAACTCACCCTCAACGTTCTGAGGACACAGACGTCAGTGAAGCCAAGCCCTGACTTCCTTCAAAAAGGTTCGAAGGTTCGTGGTGGTGAAGCCACCAAAATCGCTCTGGGCCCCGCCCTCGAGGGCGGAGCAATGGCAGAACAACGAAGGGGTTGGCAGGGAGGGAGGCAGGGAGGCGGGGGGTGGGGGTGGGAAATCGATCCGGGCCCCGCCCTCACGGCAAATGTCATGACGTTGGGGGCGGAGCAATGGCAGAACAACGAAGGGGTTGGCCAGGGAGGGGGGGGGGGGGTGTTGGCGACGAAAACCTTGTTAGCGCCCGTTTCATTTGCTCTGAAACGGGCCTCTTTTACTAGTGTCTTTATAAATTACTGGTGTATGTGGCAGAGAATGCACCTGGAGTCTAGGCGTGGACGTTTACACGTCATCCAGAGTTTAGACATGTATGCCCATTGATTAAAGTATTTCATAGACTACACACTCTGCCCAATCTCTGCCCCTGTGCATGTCCACCATGTCATGATGCACACTTTTATGTCCGTCGATATTTTATAAGGGGCTGCCGCTGCCTAGTTTAAGAAGGCCAGTAGGTGCCTATTGAGGTGAACACGCCTAAAGTATTAAATATGTGCATAAATTAGCACATTTTATAATCTATACAGATACTTCTACACACTGATCAGCAAAGTACGTACTTTTACACTGATCAGTAGTGTATAAGAAGCCTCTTATTTATTTTAAAAATTTGTATACCACCTAAAGCCTAGGTGGTTTCCAAGGAAAACATACATAATACATAAAAACAAAATTAATCATACATAAAAATGAAAATCTACAATCTGAGACCCTCATTACAAAAGCAGGGCCACTTAGGAGGTGGAAAACAGGCTTTCAATAGAACGCTGCTACAAATAGCTGGGTTTTCAAACTGTCTTAAATGCTGTCACATTTATCACAAAGAAGTAATTGTCCTCTAAGTGCATTCCATAACAGAATTAAGTAAATCAGCCTTTGATGTGTGAAAGTGGTTTATAAAATTACCTCCGAAAACTGCCACCTGTGCTGTTCCAGTTCTTTTGCATAGCTCTGTGTATTATGGGTGGCAGTCAGTAAATGACACCAAAAGTTAGGTGCCGTGAAGATCTGTACTAAGCTAGTGTTCTATAAATGGCGCTTTGCGCAGAGTGCCCTTTATAAAAAAAACTAGCTTGGCATGGATTTACCCCCCGGATTCTATATAGCGCGCCTAGAGAGCAGCGCCAAAATCAAAGTATCTATATATATAAAACTCACCCTCAACGTTCTATTGGCTGCTGATGTCACTGAAGCCAAGGTTCGTATGTGCGAAGCTCTGAAGCCTTGAAAATCACAGTCTCTGGGCCCCGCCCTCGCGTCAAACGTTATGACGTTGAGGGCGGAGGCGGAGCAATTCACCAACATCGATGACGGGTGGGGGGGGGGGGGCACAGGAAAGCCTTGCTAGCGCCCGTTTCATTGGCTCCAGAAACGGGCCTTTTTTTTACTAGTATTCTATAACAACGCACATAACTTAATTGGCTTTACAAGCTAATTAGCTTTGATAACAGCTTTTAACAATCACTAATGAGCACTAATTGGCAATAATTATTTACGCGCACAAGTCAGTAAGCACATTCTGTAATGCTGTACGCCTAACTTCTAACGCGCATAGGCAAAAAGGGGCATGGTTATGGGTGGGGAAATGGGTGTTCCAAACTTTACATGTGTAGTTATAGAATATGGCCTAGTGCACCTAAATCTATGCACCAGGATTTATGCCACGTTTCTGTTGGTGTAAATGGAGGTGTGTAGTTTTAGGTGCTGAGATATCAACTAAATGTATTCTTAATATACTTCGCCTAAATCTAGGTGCTGCTTATAGAATATGCTTAGTTGGCACTGATTTCTGCGCTGATTTTTTACGCACCATGTATAGAATCTCACCCTTTGGGCAGTAGCATTTATGCCTGCCAAGAGCTGTTATAAATACTGGTGCCAAGCAATTGAAAATATTCTATAACATCGTGCCTAACTTCTAGGAACACCCCCTGATCTGGCCATGCCCTTCCCATGGCCACACCCCTTTGGAGTTGTATGCTATGAAATTTAGGCGTCCATTTTATAGAATACCACCTAGGGCAGATCGATGTGTAGCTCCAAATTGATGTCAATTAACAGCAATTATTGATTGCTGACACCTCTCTGAGAATGCTGGGTGTCATTATTGAAAGGTATCTCACATTTGAACCTCAGATTTCCTCTGTGGTTAGCAAGTCCTTTAAATCCCTTTGGAAACTGAAGCATATTAGACCCTTTTTTTTCCTTCTGATATCTTCAGGTTACTAGAATAATCTCTAGTCCTAACTCAATTCGATTACTGTAATGCTATATATGGCGGATGTTAGGAGAGTGTCCCCAAAAGATTACTAGTGGAGTGGAGGAGTGGCCTAGTGGTTAGAGCACTAGACTTGCTATCAAGAGGTGCCTGGTTCAAATCCCACTGCTGTTCCTTGTGATCATGGGCAAGTCCCTTAACCCTCCATTGCCTCAGGTGCAAACTTAGGGTCCTTTTACTAAGGTGCACTGAAAAATGGCCTGCGGTAGTGTAGACGCATGTTTTGGGCGCGCACAGAATTATTTTTCAGCGCAGCTACAAAAAATGGCTTTTTAAAAATGTTTTGCCGAAAATGGATGTGCGGCAAAATGAAAATTGCCGCCCGTCCATTTTGGGTCTGAGACCTTACCGCAAGCCATTGACCTAGCGGTAAGGTCTCACGCGGTAACCGGGTGGTAATAGTCTACGCACGTCAAATGCCACTTGACGCGTGTAGCTGCCGCGCGTCAGAAAATAAAAAATATTTTGCGGACGCGCGCCAAAATTGAACTTACCGCAAGGGCCATGCGGTAACCGGACGGTAACTTCAATTTGGCACGCGTTGGGCGTGCGTAGGTGACTACGCGGCTTAGTAAAAGGGCCCCTTAGATTGTGAATCCTTCAGGGCCAGGGAAATACCCAGTGTACCTGAATGTGACTCACCTTCAGTTACACCTAAAAAAGGTGTGAGCAAAATCCAAATAAAGAAACAGCCCTGAATATAGCAGCTACATTGATCCTTCAAGTTTCACACTTTGATTGTTAATTATTCTTTGTTAGTTTCTTCACATTTACAAGACAAACTTAGAAATTTGCAGCACAGCATGACTTACAGAGATTGCATTAAAATAAAAGGTAACATTTCAAAATCATCAAGTATATAATCTCTATATTCAATACGAAAAATATATAAAGAAAAATAAATGGAATAATGCTTTCTTAGACCACCAACTGCTATTTGAGCGGTGGAGAAAAGTAAATGAGATCAAATTAGTATTTTAGTAGAAAGGTATATGGCCTGGTCCAAAAACCCCCCAGAATTACTCTTCCAATTTCCTTAATCTCTTTGCACAAACTATCTAGACAGTTTTTTTTTAATTTTCTATAAACATTTTAAGCTGATCTGCCTCAAAGAAAATATATTTATTCCCCAGGTATTTTATACAACATTTACAGGGGTATGCTAGCAGAAAAGTAGCTCCCATAGATTTAACCTCTTCTCCATAAGCAAGAAAACTTTTTCTACGGTCCTGTGTGGATCTTGTCACATCAGGAAAAATCCATATCTTTTGTCCGCAAAATGTTTTTTGAGAATATTTAAAATAAAGTTTCAGTAACGCATTTAGATCTTGCTCAAAAACAAAAGATATCAAAAGTGTCCTTTGAGTAGGAACCTCCGATATAGACTCCTCCAACAATGCCAAAATATCTTGAAGATTCAGTTCTGGAATTTGGTTATTTACTATTGGATCCACCTTGGATTGTTTTGTTTCCGGAAGATAATAGATTTTATGAATCGGTGGTATAGCTGACTGAGGATATGCCAAGACTTCAATCAAGTATTTTTTTTTAGAAGTTTCACACTTTGAAAGGGCTACTCCTTTATTGTGTAAGCTGCATTGGCTCCCAATTAAAGCTAGGGTAATCTTCAAGCTCTGTGCCCTAACCTTTCAAATAATATATGGCGTAGCACCAGATTATATGCAGCCTTTGATAAGGCTCCCTCTGCGTAATGTTCTCTTTGGCACTAGAAATGCACTAGAAATGGTCTCCGACTTCATCTCCCCAATTACAGGAAAATCACTTATAAATCGGTTCTGTCTGCTGATTTCTCTTTTCAAGGTACCAAACAGAGTGAAACTCTTTACCAAATAACATCAAATATCAAGGCAATTACTTACTATTCCACAATGAAGTCATACCACTTTAGGACATTTCTTTCCACAGGCGAACTTCACCAGGCTTAATTTAGGATTACAGTTCTGTACAACTTTGTGTTATCTTGGCGGTCTTTATCTTTGGAATGGTTTTGTACTTTTGATATTAAGTGTAATGCATTGTACACTGTTTTCCTTGTATGCTTGTTTTCACTATGTTTTGTAAGCCACATTATAAAAGATAACATAAGTACATAAGTATTGCCATACTGGGACAGACTGAAGGTCCATCAAGCCCAGCATCCTGTTTCCAACAGTGGCCAATCCAGGTCACAAATACCTGGCAAGATCCCCAAAAAGTTCAATACATTTTATGCTGCATATCCTAGAAATAAACAGTGGATTTTCCCCAAGTCATTCTTAATAATGGCTTATGGACGTTTCTTTTAGGAAGCTATCCAAACCTTTTTTAAACCCCGCTAAGCTAACTGCTTTTACCACATTCTCTGACAACAAATTCCGGAGTTTAATTACACATTGCGTGAAGAAATATTTTCTCTGATTTGTTTTAAATTTACTACTTTGTAGCTTCATTGCGTGTCCCCTAGTCCTAGTATTTTTGAAAAGAGTAAACAAGTGATTCACATCTACCCATTCCACTCCACTCATTATTTTATAGACCTCTATCATATCTCCCCTCGGCCGTCTTTTTTCCAAGCAGAAGAGCCCTAGCCGCTTTAGCCTTTCCTCATAAGGAAGTCGCCCCATCCCCGTTATCATTTTTGCCGCCCTTCACTGCAACTTTTCTAATTCCACTATATCTTTTTTGAGATGCGCTGACCAGAATTGAATACGAGGTGCCTTCATACTACAGGCAGATCAATGTCAGTTGAGCTAACAACACAATTGGTACTAATCAATGTTAATGTTAATGAGTTATTTTGGCAAGTTTGCATGCAACACAGCTCATTAAAAATCATTTTGCACTAAGGCTGTATTAACATCAGTGTGGACCAATAGTTTCAAAGCGTGTTAAATAACGCCATGTTAACATGAGTTAAACAGATGTTAATATTAAGCATGTTTCAACATATGTTCACATTAGTACGGAATAATAAACAATCTGTACAATAAATTGTAAATGCTTTCACTGAAACGCATTTTGGGTGAGCATAAAGCTGACACTTTTAGTGGTTTCGTTTTGTTAAAGAAAAAGGCAGTGGGGGTTAGTGGGTGGAGCTTTAACATCATAAAAACTGTTTGCTCCTGCCCAGTCAAACACTATTGGTGTTCGATTTGTTTTGCCTTTGATGAGTGAACGGAGGGGATCAGGCTGCAGGGCTTCAGTGAATGAACTCCTTTGCTTGCAGCCAGTTTGACTGCCTGATTAGGGCAAGCATGAACTCCGTGCCTGTCATTCTTGTTGCCCTGCAGTAATCGTGCTCTTGCAGGATCACAACTGTTCATCAAGAACTAATTTGCTTTGCAAGCGGGGGAACAACCCAGGACTTAAAATGCTGTGGCAATGCACTTTGCTTATGATTAGGAGCAGGTAACCCAATGCACTGAAGAAGATGGATTACTTTCTGCTTTTGATGTGGACTTTAACTGTTGTGGTTCCCAACAGTAACTCAGTGCAATTTTTCACGGTCCTGTGGCTTGGAAGTATTGTAAAGGCAGGTTAATTTCTTGTATTACTATCTTTCTATGAGCTAAAAATTGTAATCCTGCTGTCTTATTCCTATTAGACTTTAATCTCCTTTTATAGGTCTTGATTGCACTGCAATTTCGTGTTTTTTTCTCTCTCTTTTCTTGCAGACCTTTCAAGTGTGCTGCCTCTGTGGCGTGTCTTTTGCAGAAGCCTTAACCAGTGACAGCAGCGTCAGTGGATATAATTCTGGTTTGTATTAATTTTATACAGAAACCTGCGTTAACTATTGCCTTTTAATCATTGGGAGATTTTTTTAGCAGATAGACTAATAGTATGCATTAGGTTTCTAAATGCAGTGAGATTTTTTTGCTAGATGCATCCATTCTTTGAAGCTCTGTAGGATATTGGACAATTATTTTATTTAAAAAAATTGTGTGAATACTTGGTCAGCAGCAGAAAAAAGTGAATTGGTAAAACCCCCCCCCAGAAAACAGGAAGGCAGAATGGAAGTAAAAGAAGTATTTATTTTAAACTTAGCTCTTTTTTTTGTTGTTTTGCAACCATTAATATGTATCAATGAGTACCTAAAAAGAATACTGCATGTATCCACACAAACCCAACAGGTATGAGAGCTGAGCTGTACTTAGGTCTCCTTCGGCTCTTGTAGCTGAGGGGTTTTCTCTGCTTTATCAGCTGTTGCTAGCAACAGGGCCGTGCCAACAGGGTAAGCGAGGTAAGCATGGCAGGAGGGCGCCATCCTCTGGGGGGCACCCCGCCGCACCATGCTTACCTCGCCCTCTTCTCCCCAGATCCTTTTCCTTTTTTTTTGTTTAAATTTACCTCTGTCCGGCAGCAGCGTAGCGTTAGTGAGGAGGCGGCGCTCCCCCGCCCCGACATGTCAGTCTTCCCTTCGCTCAGTTCCGCCTTCTTCTGACATCAGAAATGACGTTAGAAGAAGGCGGGCCACTGAGCGAAGGGAAGACTGACACGTTGGGGCGGGGGAGTGCCGCCTCCTTCTCACTAACGCTACGCTGCCGCCAGACAGAGGTAAATTTAAACAAAAAAAAGGAAAAGGATCTGGGGAGAAGAGGGCGGGTAGTGTAGCGATCATTTTTGGGCGGAGCGGGGCCAACTGCAGGGGGGCGCCGGAGACACTAGGCACGGCCCTGGCTAGCAATGTACAGGTTTTTTTTTTTTTAATGCTCTGCAATGTAAAGCAGCAGGGACGTAGCCAGACCTCGGTGGGTCCAGAGCCCGAGGTGGGGGGGCACAGTTTAGCCTGCCTCCCCCAGCCGCCAACCCCCCGCCACTTTCAACCCAGCCCTGCCTCCGTCACCCCCCTGCTACTTTCGACCCCCCTCCTGCTGCTGACCCTCCCCCGTCACTGCCAGGTACCTTTGCTGAGGGGGTCCCCAACCCTGGCCAGCCAAAGTCTTCTTCAGCGCCGGTCTCCGGCGCCTTCGCTGATCTGTTTCTGACTCCTGACGTCCTGCATACATGTCCTGCACGGGGCTGCATACAGGACGTGCACGCAGGATGTCAGGACTGAGAAACAGAACAGCGAAGGCACCAGAGATCAGCGCTGAAGAAGACTTCGGCTGGCGGGGGTTGGGGACCCCCGCCAGCAAAGGTACCTGGCGGCGGTGGGGGAGGGTCGTCAGCGGCAGGAGGGGGGATCAAAAGTGGCGTGGAGGGGGATCAAAAGTGGTGGGGGAGGGTTGGCGGCGGGGGGAATGAACATAGAGGGGGCCAGGGCTAAATCTGTGGGGACCCATGCCCCCGTGGCCCCACCTAGCTATGCCCCTGCATAGCAGCATAATCATGTTCAAGTCCTTGGCATACTGTTTCCAGCATTATCAGGCACAGCAATGCAGCCAGACACTTAGCTGAGGGGTCCTTTTACCAAGCTGCAGGAAAAAGGGCCCTGCACTGTCGAAGCCCCCAGACAAACATGGCCATGCAGTAAGAGAACTCTTACCACATGCCATGCGGTGGGGAGTCCTTACCGCCACCCACTGAGGTGGCGATAAGGGCTCCCGCAATAACCGGGCAGCGCGCGATGATGCCCAATCACCGCTGGGTTACCGCTGTGCAAGTCATTTTCTGGGGGGGGGGGGGTTATTTTTCTCCCAGAAATGGCGCGTGGTCGGGGTGGAACTACCACCGGCAGCCGTGTTGGGCTGGCAGTAGTCCCAATTTAGTGTTCGGTAAGTCCGCGTTGCTCCTACCGACGCTTTGTAAAAGACCCCCTGAATGTAACTTGCTGTGCGCTACTACTGAAAAGGCCTGAGCTACATCCAAATCAAGACATAAATGAAAATAGAATTAAAATGTTGGTGCCTAGGTGCTTATTTCAAAACCCTATTTACAATCTGCACATGTAAATACTGGTATTGACGTGTATCTTAAGTACGCAACTGTGGAATGCACTACCAAAAGCCACAAAAACAATACACGACATAACTCATTTCCGAAAACTACTAAAAACCAACCTGTTCAATCAGGTATACCCCAATGATCCATCCTAAACAGCAGACAACAAAACTCATACCGGAACTGTGCAAAACGGAACTCTATTCTGGACTGCTTAAGTTACTCTATTACGATCGAAGTTTAATATAATACCTTTTTATTCTTATTATGAAAATGATTTCTCCTTACTTGAATGCCTAATCTACTCTGTCACCTGCAACATAACTATGTATTTCTCATTCCGGATTTGGCGATCGCCATCAAGGAACAATGTAAGCCACATTGAGCCAGCAAATAGGTGGGGAAATGTAGGATACAAATGCTACAAATAAATATCTTAGCTAATATAGAAAACCTGATTTACACATGGCAAGGGGGCGTGGTTTGTGTGGGGCTCGGGCAGAACTGAAATCTACATGTGTTTTCCAAATATCAGGAAGGAAATTGGAGATAGCCGCCAAAATATACCAGCCTTGGGATTTACAGATGCTCCTGGGCATGTATAGGTTTTTTTTTTTAAAGTGCTATTTGTTTTGGGGAGCCCTTTAAAGGAAGGATTAAGGGAGGTCTCCTTAATCCCTGTTGCCCCCTCCCCCACACTTTAAGATTGAGGATGCAGAATGATTGCAGCCTCTGTATTCAATTAGGAGCATTTACATCTGTAGATTACTAAAATGGCAGACATATGCATGTAAGTTTTAAAATACCATTTCACATGTTTGGCAGTGGTTTGGCAGAGCGGAGGAGTGGCCTAGTGGTTGGGGTGGTGGACTTTGGTCCTGGGGAACTGAGTTCAATTCCCACTTCAGGCACAGGCAGCTCCTTGTGACTCTGGGCAAGTCACTTAACCCTCCACTGCCCCATGTAAGCCGCATTGAGCCTGCCATGAGTGGGAAAGTGCGGGGTACAAATGTAACAAAAAATAAAATAAACTTGCACCCATTGAAGTTTTCCATAGTCACAGTTATAAAATAGATGCTCCCACTCCATGTATACACCACATACATTTGCATTCCATCTCTAAAATATTACCACCATTGGACACAACCCAGCCTGGATGTATCAATTTCTATGTTCTATCAAAAATGGACTTTTATATGCAAATTACCTCAGAGATTTCACTGAGGAGACAGCGTATTAGTATACATAAGTGGCTAGGGCTCTTCAGCTTGGAGCAGAGAGATGAGGGTAGATATGATAGAGGTCTGTAAAATACTGAGTGGAGTGAAACTGGTAGACATGAATTGCTTGTTTCCTCTGTCCAAAACTACTAGGACTAGGGGACACAGAGTGAAACTATTAAGTAGTAAATTTAAAACAAACTGGAGAAACTATTTCTTCACTCAATGTGTAATTAAACTCTGGAATTCATTGTCTGAAAATGTGGTAAAAGCAGTTAGCTTAGCAGGGTTTTAAAAGGGGTTGGATATTTTCCTAAAAGAAAAGTTCATAATCCACTGCTTATCGGTAGGATAAGCAACATAAAATCTGTTTTACTGTTCTGGGATCTTGATACTTTTGCCAGGTACTTGTGACCTGAATTGACCACTGTTGGAAACAGGATACTGAGCTTAATAGACATTTGACCTATCCTAGTATGGCAAAATTTAGGTTCTTATATTATGGTCCTGTGCCATCAATTCAGGTCCACACACTTGTAAGTCTATTGAGTAGTCCAAGATAAGGACCCAGTGCTCTACCAAGAAAAAAGGTCCTTCTCCCTTCAGGATAGGTCCACAACTGTGGATAGCCTAAGGGGATGGTGTGTGTTATAGCCTTTTGACTGCTTCTAGGGGCCTGATTATGGGCTGCCTTCACAGTCAGGGTGCAGGAACCAAATCACCATCTAATCATCACCAAGATTATTTTCAAAGTCCACAACATAAGTTCCAGCCCCTGGATTCCTTCCCTAGCAGTTTATAATCCAGGGATTTTAAATGTCCACAACACATATGCAAATCAGATCTGGAAAAATCCATTAATTTTTTTAGTCTCATCTCTGATGTGGGCTCTTCCAGTTTTATGAGTTCTGAGGGACCCCTGACAGTTCCTTCGCTTGGGATCCCTAGCCCCACAGCTGTCAACCAGAAAGTTCTAAATTGTAGCAGGTATCTGGCAATCCCCTTTCTTCACTCATATTTCCATACTTTGGGGTTCTACCCAGTTGGTTCCATCGGAGCAGTCCATAAACTGTGCTTTTGACATTGATCCTCCCTTTGTATTTCAGACCCCTCCACTTCCATAGGAGTAGGTTCCACCAGCCTTTGGGGTCTCATTAGGAACTCCAGTCCCTTGACCCTGCTAGGAGCCATTATATACTTACTGCAAATCCAGGGAGTTTCATCTTCCTCAGAGCTTCTCTCTTCACTAACTCTTCCCCTGCAAAGTCTCCTGGGCATCTGAGACCTCTCCTCCTTTCCCCTCCAGCCTAGGAATTCCTTGTGTACTGGTGTACTTGGTGTTTCAAGAACCCCTGCTCTCCATGGGAAAGCAATCTTATGGACAGATTCATGGGCTGGGGCACGGGCATCCTCCTGAATATAGATAGATAGATAGATAGATAGATAGATAGATAGATAGATAGATAGATAGATAGATAGATAGATAGATATAGGTATATGTATATATATGTGTGTATATATATATACACATATACCTATACATAGTAACATAGTAACATAGTAGATGACGGCAGAAAAAGACCTGCACGGTCCATCCAGTCTCCCCAACAAGATAAACTCATATGTGCTACTTTTTGTGTATACCTTACCTTGATTTGTATCTGTCATTTTCAGGGCACAGACCGTATAAGTCTGCCCAGCACTATCCCTGCATCCCAACCACCGGCTCTGGCACAGACCCTATAAGTCTGCCCAGCACAATCCCCGCCTCCCAACCAGCCCCCCCTCCCACCACCGGCTCTGCCACCCAATCTCGGCTAAGCTTCTGAGGATCCATTCCCTCGGAACAGGATTCCTTTATGTTTATCTCACAGTACCGTGGGAAGGAGATCGATGGCGATGCTTCTTAGCCTTCGCTCGACGCCCATCATCGACACTCCTCAGTACTGATGAGTAGGACGTGGAATCCTCACGCCTCCTCGGGGCCGGGGCCGGGTCCGGGAGGCCTGCATAGCAGTAGGCCTCGAGACAGTATATATATTACTGGGATTTGAAACAGATATCCCTAACATTTACTGGAACACAGAGTACAAATGGAATATTGGGATGATATATATTATCAGTAATTACAAAACAGTCATAATAATCTGTATTGATTGTGTAGTTTCATCATCAGTATATTGCATTTTAACAGTTAACACATATTTAAATATATGTATACACGCATAAAAGATTCACGCAGAAATAAGCTTACTTTTAAAAAGGAAAGGGAATGTGTGGGTGGTTTGAAACTTGCACTATAGATGCCATGCACTATTAGAATTAATCTGTATTGAGGTACTATGAAAACGTTTCATATAATCTGAATGTTTGAGATCAGAATTTTAAATAAGTGTTCTGGCACATGGAAGAGCACCACACAAAATGTGACATCTCTCCACAGGAGGTTGGCATCTTTAAAAATGGGCACCTGGGCCATGCCCCAGCTGCTATGCCCTAGTTACGGCCCTGATGAGAACAGCAGTGTTAAATTTCTTAGAGGATCAATTTGCTTGTCTCTTGGTTCCCTTTTTGAGTTTATTCTTGTCTTTGTTCTGATCATTCTCAATATTTTTTTCCCTAGGTCTTTATTAAATTTTCAAAGAAGTGGAAAGTCAGAACACACAACGCGCTACAATACAATTGACAACTACTTATTAAGCTACAAACATCTCCCCAACCCATCTTTTCTCTCCCCAAAAAGACCCCCCTCCAGTCCCAATATTTTAAAGGAGTAGATTTACATTTTAAGCACAAGCAGAGCCTCAATCAATCAATGAATCAAAAAAAGGAGACCCCCCCCCCCCCCCCCCACTTTGTCATGAAGCCTGGAAAGTGCAGAGATTTTGCCCCAGGCTTTCTTTCATGTCACTTCTGACAGGGAAAATCACAAATAGATTTTTAATAAATCATGCAATTTTTGCCTGAAATGTAAGCTTATCCCTTAATTTTTTTCTATTGTTGTTTTTATTTTTGGAGGGTGGAGGGATATTAGGTGATTTTTTTTGGGGGGAAGAGGGGACCAGGTGGGGGAAGAGAGGTTGGTGGTTGGGAGACGAGGATAGTGGAGGGCAGACTTATACGGTCTGTGCCAGAGCCGGTGATGGGAGGCGGGACTGGTGGTTGGGAGGCGGGAAATACTGCTGGGCAGACTTGTACGGTCTGTGCCCTGAAAAAGGCAGGTACAAATCAAGGTAAGGTATACACATATGAGTTTGTCTTGTTGGGCAGACTGGATGGACCGTACAGATCTTTATCTGCCATCATTTACTATGCTACTATGTTACTCTTTGGGGTTCTACATGGAATGTTGCTACTAATTGGGATTCCAGAATCTTGTAACTCTTTAGGATTCCAGAATCTTCAGAACGTTTAGTACAAGAACCGTGCTGGGCAGACTTTTACGGTCTGTGTCCTGAGAATGGCAAGGACAAATCAAACTCAGGAATACATATAAAGTATCGCATACCATGTAAAATGAGTTTATCTTGGGCAGACTGGATGGACCGTTCAGTCATTTACTATGTTACTATGTATTTGTCCTTCATAATTTTCAGTCACAGGGCAGGTGAGAATAAAGACACTGAGGTCAATTTCTTAGCTGAAATTGGGTGGCGGAGCAGGTGGGGGGAAGAGGGGTTGGTGGTTGGGAGGCGAGGATAGTGGAGGGCAGACTTATACGGTCTGTGCCAGAGCTGGTGATGGGAGGCGGGACTGGTGGTTGGGAGGCGGGGATAGTGCTGGGCAGACTTGTACGGTCTGTGCCCTGAAAAAGGCAGGTACAAATCAAGGTAAGGTATACACATATGAGTTTATCTTGTTGGGCAGACTGGATGGACCATGCAGGTCTTTTTCTGCCGTCATCTACTATGTTACTATGTAAAATGTCCCCAATTTTTCTAAACTTTTTCTCATGCTTTCCATGTACCACTGTATTTCTTTACCTACATATCTTGTAATCTACCAAGAAACAAAACTGTAGCAAATGTAACTTGCTGATTTTTTAAAAATTTATTATGATAGGAGTGGTTTAAACAAAAGGGGGGCATTTTCAAAACCTTTAAACACTAATGTCTCCTCAGGTATCATATAAAAGGGTGGTCAAAAGGGGGAAAATGAATGGTTTTATTTAGATGCCAGGGGATTTATCTTTCAATTTGATCTCATAGTCCAGCTGAGCAGTAAATACCATTACACAAGGCTCTCCGAAATTAGACCACTTGTTGCTTAAACCAATAAAGCGGCAGATTGCTAGTTACCCTATTAGTGTCATCACTGCAAACACACCTTCCAATTTGATAGCAATTACCACCCCAGAGGGGGATGGAGTGGTGTGGGTTGAATCTTTTCCACCTCCTGGTGATGACAAATGCCTTGACAAGAACATTTGTGAGAAACTTCACAACTGTGCTGGGTTTCTTTCTGCTCTCGGTGGGGAGTTCACCACAGAGCAGGAAAGATACAAGCCCAGCTTTGTAATGTAAATTAAAAACACACCTTGGTCCACAGTGATAAGAGCCTCAGACATTGCTCCTGACTTTAGTCTTTTTCATTCATGTTTTTAATGATTATTTATCTGTTCCTGATATCCCTGTTAGAAAATTGAACATTATTTTTATACTACTACTACTACTACTTAACATTTGTAAAGCGCCGCCCGGGTTATGCAGCGCTGTACAGTTTAACAAAGAAGGACAGTCCCTGCTCAAAGGAGCTTACAATCTAAAGGACAAAAAGTGCAGTCATTCAAATTGGGGCAGACTAGATTTCCTGAATGGAGGTATAATGGTTAGGTGCCGAAAGCGACATTGAAGAGGTGGGCTTTGAGCAAGGATTTGAAGATGGGCAGGGAGGGGGCTTGGCGAATGGGCTCAGGGAGTTTATTCCAAGCATAGGGTGAGGCGAGGCAGAAAGATGTAGTAGATGACGGCAGAGAAAGACCTGTACGGTCCATGCAGTCTGCCCAACAAGATAAACTCATATGTGCTGCTTTATGTGTATACCTGACTTTGATTTGTATCTGCCATTTTCAGGGCACAGACCGTAGAAGTCTGCCCAGCACTAGCCCCACCTCCCAACCACTAGCCCCGCCTCCCCCACCAGCTCTGCCACCCAATCTCCGCTAAGCTTACATAAAATATATACATATCACCGATGCCTCGATGATCAAAGGTAAATGCGGGTACTAGAGGCCACTAGCGCCGGATTAGCGCCCGCATTTACCAGCGAGGCATGATCAGAGGGGTCTGGCGCTCATTTAAATATTTAATTATATTTAAATTATATCTAAATGAGTTCTCCCTTATATGGTATGGAAGCCCCACCCAGGATGCTCTGGACAGGGCAGAGCGCCGCCATTTTGGAGGCGGCGCTGGAAGGATGAGGAAGTGCTTCTTCTTCCTCTGGCATCTAAAAGTACAGGGGGAGGGTTCAAGGCCACTAGACTACAGGGTGGGGGTGCGCTAGACCACAAGCCCTCTCTTCTGTTTCGGGGTGATAGAGGGGCTAGAGGTCAGTTTCTGAGGGAGTGGGGGCTTCGGGGTGCACTAGGCCACAAGGCCTTGCCTTTGGGGGGGGGGGGGGCTGGGAGTCCTTGAAATGTTTGACAAGTCCAGGCTTTTTTTTTTGGTTTGACAGCCTGGACCTGTCAAACAAGTGAGGGAGGATTGTGCCTGAGTGCATGCCCAGGCACAATCTTCCCACACTTTCCCCTGATGAGCATCATTAATAATGCACCTAAATTTCATGTTATTAGCGTTGATCATTAGGGAATTAATTCCCCATGCTATTCTGGTGCTAATTTATGGCGGTGTTTCGGAGCTGCACTGGGAATTGATCATTGGGTCCTAATTTATTTCAAAGTATAGACTGGTTTCTGAAAGGAGGTGTGGTTTTGTTAACCCTACTACTACTACTTAACATTTCTAAAGTGCTACTAGGGTTACGCAGCGCTGTAGAATTTAACATAGAAGGACAGTCCCTGCTCAAAGAGCTTACAATCTAGAAAGGGTGGGAGGGAGGCACGTAAAATGTAAACCCTGGTATAAAAATAGCAACATAATGTGGGAAATTTTAGAGTCTATCACACACATACCCCCTAATTCTATAATCTCACACATCCAGTTTTATGCTTACCCCTGGATTCTGTACATGATGCCCGAAATTACACGCCCTTGGGTGCGTGTCTAAGTTGCAAGTGCAGCTTAATTGAGCAACTAGGTGTTAACTACGACCATCTAAACTTTAGAAAATCATTAAAAACCTATCTGTTTAAAAAGACATATCCCACCGACCCAACATTACTACTACTACTATTTAGCATTTCTATAGCGCTACAAGGTATACGCAGCGCTGCACAAACATAGAAGAAAGACAGTCCCTGCTCAAAGAGCTTACAATAGACATCAGGGGGTTGGGGTGGGGTGGTGGCATTAGAATATCAGTAGGAATAGAGGGATATTTTTAGGAGGGAGGAGGTTCGGTCATAGCATTAGTTAGGGGGGGGGGGGGGGGATAGATGCAAAATGCCAATGATGTGCTTTTTTTTTTGCCTGTGGCATATGGTTTTTTGAGTATCACCCTACCTGTCAATGCCTGAGCCGGATCACTGCTCGCCCACTGACAGGAAGGTTGTCATTTAGCATTGTGCTGCAGATTACTGTTGGGTTTTTAAGGTGGCAGTAATGTGTGTGCTCATTGGATCCTCAGGAGCTTAGTCAAGATCGGGAGGCGGGGCTGGTGGTTGGGAGGCGGGGATAGGGCTGGGCAGACTTATACGGTCTGTGCCAGAGCCGGTGGTGGGAAGCGGGACTGGTGGTTGGGAGGCAGGGCTGGGGAGGTGAGGATAGTGCTGGGCAGACTTATACGGTCTGTGCCTGTGCCAGAGCCGGTGGTTGGGAGGCGGGGCTGGTGGTTGGGAGGCGGGGATAGTGCTAGACAGACTTATACGGTCTGTGCCAGAGCCAGTGGTGGGAGGCAGGAATAGTGCTGGGCAGACTTATACGGTCTGTGCCAGAGCCGGTGGTGGGAGGCGGGGCTGGTGGTTTGGAGGCGGGGATAGTGCTAGACAGACTTATACGGTCTGTGCCAGAGCCAGTGGTGGGAGGCAGGGATAGTGCTGGGCAGACTTATACGGTCTGTGCCAGAGCCGGTGGTGGGAGGCGGGGCTGGTGGTTTGGAGGCGGGGATAGTGCTAGACAGACTTATACGGTCTGTGCCAGAGCCGGTGGTGGGAGGCGGGGCTGGTGGTTTGGAGGCGGGGATAGTACTAGACAGACTTATACGGTCTGTGCCAGAGCCAGTGGTGGGAGGCAGGGATAGTGCTGGGCAGACTTATATGGTCTGTGCCAGAGCCGGTGGTGGGAGGCGGGGCTGGTGGTTTGGAGGCGGGGATAGTGCTAGACAGACTTATACGGTCTGTGCCAGAGCCAGTGGTGGGAGGCAGGGATAGTGCTGGGCAGACTTATACGGTCTGTGCCAGAGCCGGTGGTGGGAGGCGGGGCTGGTGGTTTGGAGGCGGGGATAGTGCTAGACAGACTTATACGGTCTGTGCCAGAGCCGGTGGTGGGAGGCGGGGCTGGTGGTTTGGAGGCGGGGATAGTGCTAGACAGACTTATACGGTCTGTGCCAGAGCCGGTGGTGGGAGGCAGGGATAGTGCTGGGCAGACTTATACGGTCTGTGCCCTGAAGAGCACAGGTACAAATCAAAGTAGGGTATACACAAAAAGCAGCAAATATGAGTTATCTTGTTGGGCAGACTGGATGGACCGTGCAGGTCTTTTTCTGCCATCATCTACTATGTTACTATTGTAAGGTGGCAGTAATCTGTGTGCTCATTCTAGGACATGCAGTGGTATTTGTGGTGTGCTAACTCTGTGGTAGAGCTGTGTGCTGTACCGGCTATTCCATGAGCCTTTCTGCCTAGGCTCCTGAAAGTGGATTGGTGGCAGAATTGGCCAGAGGCTGGCTACCTGACAGAAATCCCAGAGTAGGATTTGATCCCAGGTTGTGGGCACACTAGGCCCATGATCTAACAATTTTTTTTTTTTCGTAAATCTGTTTGTATTACTACAAGTGCCTAAATTTAGACAATTTTTGAGGAGTTCCAGGAAGAGGATATGGTCAATAATGCACAGTATAATAATATCCAAACAAAATATCATAACTCATCATATTTAAAAGATAGTGGTCATTTCTCTCTACAAACTACTTTTTAAGAACACACCATTAAAGACCGTCTTTCCAAGGCCCAACCTGCTGCTAGTAATTGCAGGTTCTGTCCCAAGCAATCCTACTTATAAAATCTATTTTCTTTATCTCAAAGATATCCTAATAGGAGGGATCTCATATGGTATATTTTCCTTTTGTGCTGCATATCTTGATTGAAATCATTTTGCAATTGCAGATTATGTATTTGTGACACCCGTTGAAGTGGATTCCAGTGGCGCTTATATTTCACATGATGTTTTGCACAACAGTAGAAAAAGGAGGTCAACTCAAACTCTGGGTTCATTGCACTACCAATTTTCAGCATTTGGCCAGGAATTCCACTTAGAACTCCAGCCTTCTGTCATATTCAGCAATGGTTTAACTGTACAGATACTTGAGAACAATGGATTCACTGCTTCTCAGGAAGAGGCAATTGAACAATGCTTCTATCAAGGATCTATAAAGAACCACAAGACGTCCTCGGTAGCCATATCTACATGCCTAGGCTTGGTGAGTGTTACTTGATAGTATATGCTATGTTACTCCAGTGCTTTCCAAGCTTTTATCCAGTATGACCTACTGTAACATTCAGAAGTTCACAAGATCCCAGACAGTGATGAAACAAAGTAGCAGACTGTTACAGCCCCTTCCTTTGTCCTTTTCCTACTTACCTGGTGTAGAAAAATAGTGTCAACGATGGTTGCAACAGTAGCAACAGTTATAGTAGAACTGCAAGTCAATAATTCGTTGCCAGAAAATATAGTAAAAGCAGTTAGCTTAGCGGGGTTTAAAAAAGGTTTGGCTAGCTTTCTAAAAGAAAAGTCCATAAGCCATTATTAAAATGGACTTGGTGAAAATCCACTGCTTATTTCTAGGATAAACAGCATAAAATGTATTGTACTATTTTGGTATCTTGCCAGGTAATTGTAACCTGGATTGGCCACTGTTGGAAACAGGATGCTGGGCTTGATGAACTTTTGGTCTGTCCCAGTATGGCAATGCGTATGTTCTTAATATGCACTCACAAGTCCTGACTCTCTGCACAGTCTTCCAGTCCACGTATGAAGGTGGCTAGGCCTGTAAATGTTATCTGGCTCACAGACCCCATTCTGATGGCCATTATCGACTGGAGTCTCAGTGGAGATCAAGAGGGAGTATCAGCCCTGTTTTTGTGACCACATCCACAGCAACTTGTGACTCTGACCAAGTCACTGAACTCTCCATTGCCCCAGGTACAAAATAAGTACCTGTATATAATATGTAAACTGCTTTGATTGTAGCCACAGAAAGGTGGTATATCAAATCCCATCCCCTCCATTTGGGGTCACAGCCCACAGTTTGGGAACGATTGTGGTACTCTGTTTATAGATTTAAATATATTGAAAAGCATGCCTACTGATATAAACCAAGTCAGACTGAATGGTCCATTTTCTATGTTACAGTGTATCAGTTTTATGCAACTGACAATGCTAAACGTTTGGATAGATTGCACTTTTTAGGAAGTACTGAATAATCCTTGGCAGGAATGTCCAAGTTCAGTCCTTAAGAGCTGCAAATAGGCTAGATTTTCAGGATATCCCTATTGAATATGCATGAGAGAGATCCGCATACCCTCTACCTCAACTGCATGCAATCACTCTTGTGCATATTCATTAAAGATATCCTGAAAATCTGGCCTGTTTGTGTCCTCTGAGGACTGAACTTGGAATACAATTTATCTTACGTTGTTTGGGCCACAGTTCCTGGTTTCTGGGAAGAAATCTTGTTATGGATCTAACTGTTTGAAAGCCACCAGACCATATCTCCTGAGGTTGCTGCATTCGTTCCTCACAGCAGTGGCGTAGCGAGGGCGGCTGCCACCAGGGGTGGTTCGCCGCTGCGCACACCCCCGGGTGCAGCATGACACCCCCCCCCTCGGCGCATCAAACTGCCCCTTGGCGCATCACCCAAGCCCCCCCTCGGCGCATCAACTCCCCCTCAGCGCATCACTCAAGCCCCCCCCGAGTGCATTCTTGCCTGCCGTGTGCACGCCGCTGGGGGGGTGTTGGTTCCGCTGGTTCCCTACTCCCTCTGCCTCAGAACAGGAAGTAACCTGATCTGGGGCAGAGGGAGCAGGGAACCAGTGGAGCCGACACCCCCCCAGCGGAGTGCACCCGGGGCGGACTGCCCCCACTGCCCCACCCTTGCTATGCCATTGCCTCACAGTCATGCGAAAGGTGGTGTAGCCACTGCCTCTCTTGACAAAATAATGGAACATAATTCTCAAAAGTAAGCGCAGATGTATTGCGTTAGTCCAGTAAAAAGGTCTCGCCCTGAAACCTGTTTCTACACATTCAGGTGGACTAATACAGCAGCCTTAATACCTTTTGGAAGACAGAGTAAAAAGCAGAGCACAAGATTATACCATGCCCTTTGGGCTTTAAACTGGCTAAACCCTCACCAATTTCTTTAGGAAACCAGAATGACAAATGTCTCAGTAGTTGATGTTGGGGGTGAGGGATTGAGAATGTAAACTGTGAAACAGGCAGCGAGAACTGACAAGATCAGGACAGCTGAAATGAATGGGAATAAGATACTTTTGCAAATCAGAAAATGCTGATATTCACGGACACAAAGAGAGTCATTTTATAACAGGCTATAGTGCCTAATGCATGCAGGAGTTATGATCATAAATTACCGTAGCTTTCTAAGAGAATGTAAGATATATAAACATAGGACCAAATTCTATATATTGCACTGAAAAATCAGCACAAAAAACAAAATTGAGTGCTAAGTGTTATTCTATAAATTAGTAAAAAAGGCCCATTTCTGAAAGAAATGAAATGGGCGCTAGCAAGGTTTTCCTCGGAGTGTGCATGTTTGAGAGAGAGTGTGTGTGAGAGTGACTGTGTGTGTGAGAGAGAGTGAGACTGGGTGCGAGTGTGTCTGTGAGAGAGAGTGTGTGTGTGTGAGATTGAGAGTGTGTGCCAGGGGCACCCCCCTCCCTCCCAGTTCCAGGGTCCCCGTCCTTCCCTCTGAGTTCCAGGGTCGTCGTTCTCCGTCTCTCCCTCCCTCCGAGTTCCAGGGTCATCCACCCCTCCCTCCATTCCAGGGCCGTCCCCTCCTTCCCTCCCTCCGAGTTCCAGGGTCGTCGTTCTCCGTTCCTCCCTCCCTCCGAGTTCCAGGGTCATCCACCCCTCCCTCCGTTCCAGGGCCGTCCCCTCCCTCCCTCCGAGTTCCAGGGTCATCCCCTCCTTCCGAGTTTTAGGGTCCCTCCCTCCCTTCGAGTTTCAGGGTACACCCCTCCCTCCGAATTTCAGAGTCCCCCCTCCCTCCCTATGAGTTTCAGGGTCCCCCCCTCCATCCGAGTTTCAGGCCCCCTCCGTCCAAGTTTCAGGCCCCCTCGCTCCCAGTTCCAGGGTCCTCCCTTCCTCCCAGTTGCAGGGTCGTTGTCCCTCCTTTCCTCTCTCCCTCCCTTCCTTCCAGTTCCAGGCCCCCTCCCTCCGAATTTTAAAAGTGATCTTCACTTACCTCGTTGGGGTTATGGCGGCCGCCAGCAGCGGTAAAAGGGGTGCAGGCTTGGCCCTTCTCTCTCTCTCAGCTGTGGTCCCGCCCTCATTTCCTGTTTTCGCAAGGGCGGGACCAGAGCTGAGAGAGAGAGAAGGGCCGAGCCTGCACGCCTTTTACCGCTGCTGCCGTCTGCCATAACCCTGACTTGGTAAGTGAAGATGACTTTTAAAAATCGGAGGGAGGGGGCCTGGAACCGGAAGGGAGGGAGGGAGGAAGGGAGGGACGACGACACCCTCATGCTTATGACGCTGCGTGTGACGAACCAGGAAATACGCTAACGTCAGGACAGAAGATGGATACAGCGTTACAGGCAGCACGAACCCTACAAATCCATCACTGCCACGGAGTCAGCTTCAGAACATTGGAGGCGCTTTTTATTATAGTAGATGTCACTGAGAGTCAGGATCTGGGCTTAACTTTTAAGCATGAGGATTTGCACGACATAAATAGCATTGCATAAACTATCTTTATGTGGTAACCCATAGCTAAGAATTGCACTGAGGGCCTCTTTTACAAAAACACACTAAATGTTAGCGATGTAAAACGTTTAGCGTGCCCTAAATATTAGCGTGTGCTAAAAACGCTAAGGTACCTTAGTAAAAGACCCCCATAACCAGCTATGATATGATATGAGTCTGCCAGTTCCTCAATCTCAGAAATTCAATGCTGGTGCCCTTACATGGTCCATCATTGAATTTCCTGGTTTAGCACTGGTGGCAGCAGGGCCAGCTTAACATACGGACCAGGTGAGGCTCTGGCCCAGGGTGCCGGAGATAAGGGGCACCAAACACCTGAGTATGTGATGTCACTGGCCCTATAGATTAAGCCGCCCAGAGCTTATCTGGCAGCATTGCGTGTGCAGGGAAAAAAGAAGGGTCGGCAACCCCCTTCCTCTTTCTGTCTCAGGACACCTTCCCTTGTCTACCTTTATAGGCAATTTTCCCTTCCCAAATATGGACAACCTTTCACTGAACGTTACCCGCATCAGCACTCTGGCGTCTTCCTTCTGTCATGCCCCTGAGGATACAGGAAGTTATGTCAAAGGAGGGGCCAGGGTGCAGCAGAGGGAACATGCAGGGGCTGATGCTGATAGTGTTAGGTGAAAAACTGTCAATATTCAGGAGGGGGAACTGCCTTTAAAGATAGGTCAGAGGGGGAGGATGGCCTGAGGGGGATGTGCCAATAGGAGGGCACCAAACCAAAAGGTGGCTCAGGGCACCATGGTCCGTTGAGCTGGTCCTGAGTGGCAGTCAGCAAAATGCTGAGAGCCACCAGCTGAATTTCAACCCTAAATGTCAAAATGTATTTATTGTCTCATTTCAGAAGATTATTGACTTGCATGGGACCTTATATTCCTTTCTTTTCGCATCTCATCCTCAGGGAACTGAGAAAAGTTTCCTAAGGGAAGTCCATGAAAATTGGTGACAACAGGAGAGTTTAGTTAAGCCAAGTGTGTTACACAAGTGCCAAAGAGCTATTTGTTTCTTTATTTATTTGTTGCATTTGTATCCCACATTTTCCCATCTATTTGAAGGCTCAATGTGGCTTACATAGTACCGTAATGGCGATTGCCAATTCCGGTATGACAAATACAGAGTGGTATAGTGTTAGGGTTCATGAGTAAGAGACACATTAGGGAATCAAGGAGGAACAGTAAAGTTTTGTCCAGTTCGAGTATTAGTTTCGTTGTGTTGCAGGGTTCAGGCGTTTAAGTTGGATCATTAGGCTATGCCTTTTTGAACAAGTTGGTTTTTAACGATTTCCGGAAGTTTGTTGGGTCATGCGTTGTTTTCATGACATTTGGTAATGCGTTCCATAGTTGCGTGCTTATGTAGGAGAAGCTGGATGCATAGGTTGATTTGTATTTGAGTCCTTTGCAGCTTGGGTAGTGGAGATTTAGGTAAGTGCGTGTTGATCTTCTTGTGTTTCTGGTTGGTAAGTCTATGAGGTCTACCATGTATTAAGCTATTAGCTAGGCTGAGTATGAGATGTGAGATGTGGCATCAGTATCATACAACTTTAAACATCATAATTTCAGCATGAATGTTGCCTGTGATAAAGCAGAGCTTGTGAATTGCCTCTATATCCTCTTAGCACCATCCTCTTTTGACACTTGCTTGCCCTTCCCTCTTGTTTTCTTTGTGCTGTGCAATTAAACTGAAAAGTGGTGCTTCTCCTGGATGCTCGGCAGCCCTAATCTTTTTATTGTTCCTCTCTGTAGCAGTAGCTTTTCTGCAATAAACCCACAGTGACTAGGGTTCTTTTAAGCCTCCAACACCACTCTGTGATTTGGGTGCAATTGCATCTCAATAGGCTGGAGGGGCTCTTTGATCTAATTTTTGGACTGTTGAGGGGATTCAGTCATCAGATTGTCCATTGTCTGCAGTCATTTACTCAGTAGACTTTGAAATAACAAAAAGGTCTATTTGTAATGGGTGGTTAGGGTGAGTGTCTTTAATCTTATTCACAAAAAGGAACATGCTTGGATACAGATCCATTTGAAGTGGTTTGTATTTAGAAGCATGCTACTACTACTACTACTTAACATTTCTAGAGCACTACTAGGGTTACGCAGCGCTGTACAATTTAACAAAGAGAGACAGTCCCTGCTCAAAGAGCTTACAATCTAATAGATAAGAGTGAGACAAATATAGGACAATCAAGCCATTGTGACATCACTGATGAGGTTGGCTCTTAGGCATTGGTGGAATGAGGCATTATGACATCACAATCTCAGCTCTGGTTAAATCACTGCTATATGTAATACTACTACTACTACTTAACATTTCTAGAGCACTACTAGGGTTACGCAGCGCTGTACAAATTAATAACTAAGGATGGTCCCTGCTCTGCAGAGCTTACAGTCTGAAACAAACTTCTTTTTACTACCTATTCAGGTGAACATTTCAAATTAAAATATATTGATGTTTTTAGGATTGGACGAGATTGACAATAATTTGATGAAGTGTGTTTGTGTGCACGCGCTGAGCGCACATGACTAATGTACTAAAGTGCACTAACATTGTTAGTGGAGTGGAGGAGTGGCCTAGTGGTTAGAGCACCAGTCTTGCAATCCAGAGGTGGCCATTGCCTCAGGTACAAAATTTAGATTGTGAGCCCTCCTGGGACAGAGAAATATCCAGTTTACCTGAATGTGACTCACCTTGAACTACTACTGAAAAAGGTGTGAGCAAAAATTGAAATAAAATAAATTGTGGGGCCCCTTTACTAGTGGCATAGGGATGGGTGGGCATAAGCCTAGCCATTGGCTGAGACCTACCCTGTCTGGCACCCAAAACACTTCAGTAGCAGTCACTTCACTTCCCTATCCCTCTCTCTCAGCCCTAGGATTGGGCATTTGCCCCTCCCCTACCTACAGCTCAGAAACACCCACCCCCACTCTACCTCAGCCCCTTCACCAGTAGCCGCAGTGATTCATCCACTGCCTGTGTCTTATAGGCTTCCCTCTACCATATCCCACCCTCACGGATGTCACTTCCTTTTTCCTGTCTGGTCAGACGCCCCCGTTTTCTATTTCTGTTGATGGCTCTCTCATTCTCCCTGTCTCCTCAGCTCGAAACCTTGGGGTCATCTTTGACTCTTCTCTCTCCTTCTCTGCTCATATCCAGCAGATTGCCAAGACCTGTCGTTTCTTTCTTTACAACATCCGTAAAATCCGCCCCTTTCTTTCCGAGCACTCTACCAAAACCCTCATCCACACCCTTGTCACCTCTCGTTTAGACTACTGCAATCTGCTTCTTGCTGGCCTCCCACTTAGTCACCTCTCCCCTCTCCAGTCGGTTCAAAACTCTGCTGCCCATCTCATCTTCCGCCAGGGTCACTTTACTCATACTACCCCTCTCCTCAAGACCCTTCACTGGCTCCCTATCCGTTTTCGCATCCTGTTCAAACTTCTTCTACTAACCTATAAATGTACTCACTCTGCTGCTCCCCAGTATCTCTCCACACTCGTCCTTCCCTACACCCCTTCCCGTGCGCTCCGCTCCATGGATAAATTCTTCTTATCTGCTCCCTTCTCCACTACTGCCAACTCCAGACTTTGCGCCTTCTGTCTCGCTGCACCCTACGCCTGGAATAAACTTCCTGAGCCCCTACTTCTTGCCCCATCCTTGGCCACCTTTAAATCTAGACTGAAAGCCCACCTCTTTAACATTGCTTTTGACTCGTAACCACTTGTAACCACTCGCCTCCACCTACCCTCCTCTCTTCCTTCCCGTTCACATTAATTGATTTGATTTGCTTACTTTATTTATTTTTTGTCTATTAGATTGTAAGCTCTTTGAGCAGGGACTGTCTTTCTTCTATGTTTGTACAGCGCTGCGTATGCCTTGTAGCGCTATAGAAATGCTAAATAGTAGTAGTAGTAGTAGCAGAGGGAAACCTGTGGAAGCAGTGGCTTTTGCATCATTGCTGCCACCAGGGAAGATGCTGAGGTAGAGCAGGGAGGGGAGAATTGGCAAGCTACAGGTGGGAGAAGGAGGGCAAAGGAGCGAGAGAAATGCATACAAAGTATGGGAGGGGGGGTGGGGGGAGGGAATGAAGGCTCCATGTTATGGAATTGCCCCCATACTGCACAATATGATACATAGCCCAAAAGTGATGGGTCAAAGGATGCTCATAGCAACTCTGATTATTTGAACTGTTTACATAAAATTGGTTGCTCATGTTGATAATTTTCCCCATCAGTGTGAACAATTTCAGTTTCTGGTAACCAGAGATGATTACTGTGATGTCACAATGGTTTGATTGTCCTATAATTGGCTCACTTTTATTATATGTAGCAGTGAATTTGATTGCTAGATTCATTTCTTTTTTTTTCTTTAATTAAGAGACGACGTTACCAATATGAGCTACCATTAAGATGTGTTATTTTACTGTTAACCCCGGTTATTAATAACTTGGTCTCATTGCAAAAAATGGGACCTGTGCTGAAATTGCACAAGTTACTGATAAAACAACCCATCTTAATGATAGTCCATGTTGATAACTTCCCTCCCCCCTTAGTGAATCAAGGGGCCCTTTTACTGAAGGGTTGCCACGTGGCAACCCGGAACTACCGCCAGCCCAATGCAGATGCCAATGGTAGTCCCACCCCCAGTGCGTGCCGTTTCCGGCAGTAGCAGAAATATTTAAAAAATATTTCTGCAGGGGGGTTACTAGGCGGTAATGGGGCAGCGTCATGAGCTGTCCGGTTTCTGTCGGGTTAGCAAGGGACCCCTACTGCCACCTCAATGGGTGGCAATAAGTTTCCCTCCCCCAAATGGCCACGCAGTATGTGTGAACTTACTGCATGGCCATGTCTTTTTTCAGCCTTTTTACCGGCTGCGGTAAAAGGAGCCCTGGTGGGCAGCAAAAACAGCTGCCTCCACTAGCGAAGGCCCCCGTTTACCGCAGCTTATTAAAAGGACCCCCAAGACTCGTAGTTATTAAATGGCTGTTTATTGTTGAAGCATAAATTTAAACTATTCCAGAAAGATTCAATCGTTCTTCAACCATTTTTATGGTTCGGAACTTTTCCTGCAGGTATCTTTAAAGCATATTCCAACTTTCCTTGCAGAAATACTTTAAAAAATGTAATTTCCCCACCCCTGCAAAGAGGGTAACATGTCTGTTCAGGGGCTGACAGTGCTGAAGAGTTGAGGTCATGAACTAGGAAAAGTTGCAGCTGTTGCTGACATGCCAAAACATGGTTACCCCTGTGGAGGCGATAAACCTCATCGCGAAATGCTTCAGGCAACGAGGCCGTTTAGAACAGAAAAAAATACAGTTCTGCAGCTTACAGTCTATAAGTCTGGAAAGAACTGTCACTTAATTATGGTATATAACTGACTCCTGCCTTCAGCCAATCAAGCTACTTTTCAGATGGACTGTTGCTTGGGAAGCTGGAGTCTTGGCTTTGGATTCCAGCTCTGGCCTACCTCCACAGACTGACTTATTAATTGTATCTCTTCATAATCTCACTCTATGACAGTCTCTGCTTGGGTATAATGGATGTCCAGGAGTTAACAGAGTTGTGCGTATTTTTTATCCTTGCACCCTTGAAGGAAAATTCCAGAAATCACAAGGAACTAGCATCATTTTACTTTATGGAAATTACATTACATCACAATGTTTATATTCAGCAACCAACTCAAAGGTTCTATGCAGATTACAAATGAAAGAAGCTAGGTATATCTAGTTTAGGCCAATTACATGATGCAGCATAATTACAATTTGGATAACAAATATTTATGGAACAAAGTTTTGACTGCCTTCCTACAGGCCAAGTAATTAGTTAACTGTCTTATCTCTAAAGATAATGTATTCCAGACTTTGGCGATTTGATACGAAAGGGACAGGATACATAATCTTTTCAACTAATACCTTTTGGATTTGGAAAAAACAAATCCAGTGCATTCTGGATTAGTCAGTTGATAGATTTCTGTGGTAAGCATAATAAATCTAGCATATATGGAGAGACATTTTTGATATGATGTCTAAGCCCCAACTTTGGATGTTTTGTTCAAGATATACAGAATCCGAATACCAAATATAGCCATTTTCGAAAGAGCAAAATGTCTATCCTTTTTTTTTTAATGGCCACTTGCTAGATGTTTTTGTGCGCTGTGCATTTATCTTTTTGGTCTATTTTCGAAAAAAAAAGTCCAAAACACACAAAATCAACCCATTGGTATGTGGGAGGAGCCAGCGTTCATAGTAAACTGGCCACCCAGACATCCCAGCAGAGCAGTGGGGCATCCTAGAGGACACTGCAGTGGACTTCACCTAAAAGCTCCCAGGTACACATCTCACCATTACTTCCTTATAATGTATAGTGAGCCCTCCAAAACTCAACGGTACACCACCACAATAGCCCTTATGGCTGCAGGTCTGGGCTGGGCCTGGGCCTGGGTCCCCTTCTCCATAGTGCACTGTACCAAGCAGTAGGCTACTCCATGGACCTGCTTGTTGCTCTGGCTATAACATCTGAGGCTGTCATAGAGCCTGGTATGTACTGTTTGTTTTACATTATTGAGGGGTGGGAGGGGGTCAATGACCACTGGGGGAGTAAGGCACCTTTCGTGGCTTAGTCATTATTAAAACAGGTGTAGCTCAAAACATCTTGGTTTTCGTCCTGGACGTTTTTGTTTTGTTCCATTATGGCTGGAAAATGTCCAGGTCTTAGGAACACCCAAATCCCACCCTTAACACGACCTCAACATGCCTACTTGAGCATTTGGCGCACTGCAAGCGAACTGCATAGAAAAACATCTGGAAAATGGCTTTCAAAAATACTGATTTGGATTTTTTTGTTGAGAAACACATCCAAATGCTGTTTTATGCCACTTTTTAAGATGTTTTTCTCTTCCAAAAATGAGCCCCGTGGTAACATGGTAGATGATGGCAGATAAATACCTGTACGGTCCATCCACAGCATAAGGCATTCTCAGGGCACAGACGGTAGAAGTCTGCCCAACACTGTCCCCATTCTCCAACTTCTGAAATCATCATCAAAGCTCCATGCCAGCCCATCCAAATGTGTTCACAGACCGTAGAAGTCTGCCTGGCACTGGTCTTGGTTTTCAACTACCGTAGAAATCTACTCAGCATTGGCTTTGCATCCCAATTACTGGTGTTGGCATCTAATCACCGCTAAGCTTCTTTGGATCCATGCCTTCTAAACAGGATTTTAAATAGCATACAAAATTTAAAAATTATTATAGCCTCAACTGATAACTGATAACAGGAGTGGCCTAGTGGTTAGGGTGGTGGACTTTGGTCCTGGGGAACTGAGTTCAATTCCCACTTCAGGCACAGGCAGCTCCTTATGACTCTGGGCAAGTCACTTAACCCTCCAT
The DNA here is from genome assembly GCF_901765095.1 of Microcaecilia unicolor. Classification (NCBI taxonomy): domain Eukaryota; kingdom Metazoa; phylum Chordata; class Amphibia; order Gymnophiona; family Siphonopidae; genus Microcaecilia; species Microcaecilia unicolor. The sequence continues at coordinate 55,015 of NW_021963213.1, forward strand.
TGCCCCATATAAGCTGCATTGAGCCTACCATGAGTGAGAAAGCACGGGGTACGAATGTAACAAAAATAAAATAGATACTATTGGAGATTCTACATGGAATGTTGCTATTCCACTAGCAACATTCCATGTAGAAGGCTGCACAGGCTTCTGTTTCTGTGACTCACAGAAGCAAAGCCTGTGCAGCCACATTGGTGATCTGCAAGGGCTGACTTCTACTGCTAGTGGAATAGCAACATTCCATGTAGAATCTCAAATGGAGGAGTGGCCTAGTGGTTAGGGTGGTGGACTTTGGTCCTGGGGAACTGAGTTCGATTCCCACTTCAGGCACAGGCAGCTGCTTGTGACTCTGGGCAAGTCACTTAACCCTCCATTGCCCCATGTAAGCCGCATTGAGCCTGCCATGAGTGGGAAAGCGTGGGGTACAAATGTAACAAAAATAAAATAACTAGTGCCACTACACAAAAAGCAGGGAAACTCTATCACATTTGCAGGCTGAAAATATTGCTGTTACTACTGTTTACCATTTCTAGAGAGCCAGGGCCGCCAAGAGACTGGGCCGGGACCGGGGCCCCGCCTCCGGCACCCTCCCTCCGTCCGCCATTGAAACCCTCTGCTCAATGTGAAGCAGTGGCTAAGAAAGTAAATAGAATGTTAGGAATTATTAGGAAAGGAATGGAAAACAAAATGGAATGGGTCATTGTGGTATGCCTTTTTGAACAGGTTGGTTTTTAGTATTTTTCGGAATTTAGTTATGTCGTGTATTGTTTTTGTGGCTTTTGGTAGTGTATTCCACAGTTGCGTGCTTATGTAGGAGAAGCTGGATGCATATGTTGATTTATATTTTAGACCTTTGCAGCTGGGGTAGTGGAGATTCAGGAATGTGCGTGCTGACCTTTTGGTGTTCCTGGTTGGTAAGTCTATAAGGTCTGACATGTAGACTGGAGCCTCACCGTGCAGATTTTGAAAGTAATACGTTCTTTCAATGGGAGCCAGGGTGATTTTTCTCTTAGGGGTTTGGCGCTTTCGTATTTCGTTTTTCCAAATATGAGTCTGGCTGCTGTGTTTTGGGCAGTTTGGAGTTTCGTGATGATTTATATATATAGTTATATGGCTACTATTTAGATGGGTACCGGGATAAATACCTGGATAAAGTTAGAAGTGCCTAAAATGGGAAATGCATGTACAAATTTCCACACCCCGGCCCCCCCCCTTGAAATCTCTGATCTTCATCCCCGGCATCTGCATGTGTAAATAGTGCCTACAACTGAATTGCCTAGGGAAGGTTCTCATCCTTCTTTGAAAACTGATCTCTACAATTTAAGGTTTATATACTTTTGTCAATCAATTATCTTTAGGGAGTCTCAGTGCTATACTTAAGAGCATTTTAAAAAATATGCAACTCTCTTGCTGAGATATAGTAGCATTTTGAATGATAGTAAGGATCCTTCTCTGTCATCCTCCAGGGCACAAACTCCTCAAGTCTGCCGCATATAAGCTTGAAATAAATCATGGCACGGTATGATATATGATGTCATAAAATGCTTAGTAGTCTTAAAAACTGACGGGTTATGAGGCTCAAACTGTGTTTTTTTTTTCCCACACAGTCAAAAGAAGGATAAGCAGAGTGTTGTAAGTGTGTAGTGTTTTTAGGGATATAATTCAATCTCCATGCCATGGTCTATCAAAGTTCCACAGTATATGATTTGTGTACGCATGACCACTGAAATTTCTTTGTACTTGAGATACAATTACATTCCCTAATTATTTAAAATGTTCTTGAAAATTCAGAGTTGCCTCTTTCTTATTTTGGTTTGTGCATTTAAATGTCTCTAAGAATTGTACTAGTAGGCCAGTGTATTAAGATGCATCAACATTGACTGTTAGCATTCGTTAATTAACTTTTGTCAATGACCCATGTTAATAACCTACAAATGAGTTCTGCATTAATGAACGTGCATTAAATACATTAATGTGGGTGTTATGGCAAAAACTAAACACACATTTCTGAGGTATAGCTAAGTTTTTGGCATTAAAGTGTCTATAGGGTCCTTTTACTAAGGTGTGCTGAAAAATGGCTTGCGGTAGTGTAGGCGCGGGGTTTGGGTGCGCGCCAATCCATTTTTCAGCGCGCCTGTAAAAAAGGCCTTTTTAAACATTTTTGCTGAAAACGGACATGCGGCAAAATCATTTTGGGTCTGCGACCTTACCGCCAACCATTGACCTAGCAGTAAAGTCTCATGCAGTAACTGGGTGGTAACGACCTACGCGTTCCAAAAGCCACTTGGCGCTCGTCCGATACGCGCGTCCAAAACTAATTTCGGCCATGCGGCAAAAATGAAATTACCGCAAGAGCCACGCGGTAACTCCATTTTGGTGCGCGTTGGACACGCGTAGACACTTACGCAGCTTAGTAAAAAAGGCCCTATGTTTACTTTCCATGTTTCAATGTATATTATTTTTCTATGTGCGAATAGATAATAAGCCATCGTCTGTAGTTTTATATCTTATTAATGACATTATTATTATTTATATATTTATATCCCACATTATCCCGAAAAGGCTTGAGTTCAATGTGGCTTACAATAAAGATTAAATAGATAAAGAATGAATTCAGCAATCTTAACATAGCATTGAAGTAACTAAGAATAGCAGATTAGCAAATAAACTGTACAAATGTACAAATAGACAAATTCATAATACAGAAGATTTTCAGCTAGTTGATTAGTTCTAAGTACTTAAGACTAATGTACTGACATTTGAAATGAATTAGTAAAGAAAGAAGTTTTAAGCATCTTTCAAAATTGCACGTAATTAGGCTGAAATTAAACAGATTTTTTGGGGTCCGTTTACTAAGGTGCGCTGAAAAGTGGCCTGCGGTAGTGTAGACATGTGTTTTGGGTATGTGCAGAATTATTTGTCAGCACGCCTACAAAAAAATGCATTAAAACATTTTTTTTACCGAAAATGGATGTGCGGCAAAAGAAAAATTGATGTGCGTCCATTTTGGGTCTGAGACCTTACCACCAGCCATTGACCTAGCGGTAAAGTCTCACATGGTAACCGGGTGGTAATGACCTACGCACACCAAATGCCACTTGGTGTGCATCTGATACATGCGACAGAAAATAAAAATTATTTTTTGGACGTGCGCCAAAAATAAAATTACCACAAGAGCAACTCCCTCTGTGTAATAATTTTTCGGTATAGTACTTTGCCTCAGATAAGGCACCAGAGAAAATGTTTTTTTCTGTGATGAGTGCATAAGTATATAAGTATTGCCATACTGGGACAGACCAAAGGTCCATAAAGCCCAGCATCTTGTTTCCAACAGTGGCAATCCAGGTCACAAATACCTGGCAAGATCCCCCCCAAAAGTACAAAACATTTTATGCTGCTTATCCCAGAAATAAGCAGTGGATTTTCCCCAAGTTCATTTTAATAATGGTCTATGGACTTTTCCTTTAGGAAGCCATCCAAACCTTTTTTAAACTCTGCTAAGCTAACCACCTTTACCACATTCTCTGGCAACGAATTCCAGAGTTTAATTACACGTTAAGTGAAGAAAAATTTTTTCCAATTCGTTTTAAATTTACTACTTTGTAGCTTCATTGCATGCACCCTAGTCTTAATATTCTTGGAACGAGTAAACAAGTGATTCACGTCTACCTGTTTCACTCCACTCATTATTTTATAGACCTCTATCATATCTTCCCTCAGCCGTCTTTTCTCCAAGCTGAAGAGCCCTAGCCACTTTAGCCTTTCCTGATAGGGAAGTCGTCCCATCCCGTTTATCATTTTCATCGCCCTTCTCTGCACCTTTTCTAATTCCACTATATCTTTTTTGAGATGCAGCGACCAGAATTGAACACAATATTCAAGGTGCGGTCGCACCAAGGAGCGATACAAAGGCATTATAACGTCCTCATTTTTGTTTTCCATTCCTTTCTTAATATTACCTAACATTCTATTTGCTTTATTAGCCGCCGTAGCACACCAAGCAGAAGGTTTCAACGTATCATCAACGACGACACCTAGATCCCTTTCTTGGTCAGTGACTCCTAACGTGGAACCTTGCTATAATTCGGGTTCCTGTTTCCCACATTCATCACTTTGCACTTGCTCACATTAAACATCATCTGCCATTTAGACTCCCAGTCTCGTAAGGCCCTCTTGTAATTTTTCACAATCCTCCCGCGATTTAACGACTTTGAATAACTTTGTGTCGTCAGCAAATTTAATTACCTCACTAGTTACTCCCATCTCTAGGTCATTTATAAATATGTTAAAATGCAGCAGTCCCAGCACAGACCCCTGGGGAACCCCAATAACTACCCTTCTCCATTGAGAATACTGGCCATTTAACCCTACTCTCTGTTTTCTATCTTTTAACCAGTTTTTAATCCACAATAAGACAGTACCTCCTATCCAATTACTCTCCAATTTCCTCTGGAGTCTTTCATGAGGTACTTTGTCAAATGCCTTCTGAAAACCCAGATACACAATTGCGCTCATTTTCGAAAGAGAAGGACGTCCATCTTTCGACACAAAATCGGAAGATGGACGTCCTTCTCACAGAAACGTCCAAATCGGTATAATCGAAAGCCGATTTTGGACATCCCCAACTGCACTCCGTCGCAGGGATGGTCAAAGTTCAAGGGGGCATGTCGGAGGCATAGCGAAGGCGGGACTTAAGCATGCCTAACACTTGGATGTCCTTGACCCATAATCAAAAAAAAAGAAGGATGTCCCTGACGAGCACTTGGACATTTTCACCCGGACCTGTTTTTCGTACAACTAAGGCACATAAAGGTGCACAAAATGACCAGATGACCACCAGAGATAATCAGGGATGACCTCCCATTACTCCCCCAGTAGTCACTAACCCCCTCCCACCCTCAAAAAACATCTTTCAAAATATGTCATGCCAGCCTCTATGCCAGCCTCAGATGTCATACTCTGGTCCATGACAGCAGTATGCAGGTCCCTGGAGCAGTTTTAGTGGGTACTGCAGTGAACTTCAGACAGGTGGACCCAGGCCCATACCCCCCCTACTGGTTACATTTGTGGAGGAAACAGCAAGCCCTCCAAAACCCACCAGGAACCCACTGTACCCACTTCTAGGTGCCCCCCTTCACCAGTAAGGGCTATGGTAGTGGTGTACAGTTGGGGGTAGTGGGTTTGGGGGGGGGGGTTGGGGGGCTCAGTACACAAGGCAAGGGAGCTATGTTCCTGGGAGCAATTTATGAAGTCCACTGCAGTGCCCCCTAGGGTGCCCGGTTGGTGTCCTGGAATGTCAGGGGGACCAGTGCACTACAAATGCTGGCTCCTCCCACAACCAAAGGGCTTGCATTTGGTCATTTCTGAGATGGACGTCCTTGGTTTCGAAAATCACCGAAAATCAGAAACGTCCATGTCTAGGGACGACCAAATCTAGGGACGATCAAATTTAAGGATTTGGACGTCCCTGATGGTATTTTCGAAACAAAAGATGGGCGTCCATCTTGTTTCAAAAATACGGGGTTCCCCGCCCCTGGATCAGGACTTTTTGCGAGGACGTCCAAATCAAAACTTGGACGTCCCTTTCGAAAATGCCCCTCCACATCAACCTGCTCACCTTTATCCACATGTTTGTTCACCCCTTCAAAGAAATGTATTAGTTTGGTGAGGCAAGATTTCCCTTCACTAAATCCATGTTGGCTTTGTCTCATTAATCCATGCTTTTGAATACGAGGTATTCTGTTTCTACATTTTTTTTGCTGCAATAACTGGGAGTTATTTTTTAGTGTAAGAAAATGTGCTTACTTTCACTTGTAGAATTTTGAAAGCATAAAGCATGCTAGTCTTGGCTGCAGATGGAATCTACACAATCATAGTGCCTGAAGGTGCTAAGTTCCCTGTGGTGTGCCAATGTCTTTTTGTGTTCAAACAATGTAGTAAATTAAGCAGCTGTTAACTAATTGTACAGCATTCAATACTGGTCTTTGAAGATTCTATGTGTGCTTTGTACAGCTGTTTTTGCAGTCCAGTGATACCCCAAGCCTATTCTTGGATTCCTCCAAGGATTTCAGGATATCTCTAAATGAATTTTAATGAGATCTATTCACATACCTCAGAGACAACGTCTGAGGTTGCTTTTAATGTTGCGTTTACAAGGGGTTTCCACAGTAAAATTCCAATTGTTACAGAGCAAATCTGTCAATATGGAAAATTCTACTAATGGAACTCATATACTAATAAGTACATAAGTAATGCCACACTGGGAAAAGACCAAGGGTCCATCGAGCCCAGCATCTTGTCCACGACAGCGGCCAATCCAGGCCAAGGGCACCTGGCAAGCTTCCCAAACGTGCAAACATTCTATACGTTATTCCTGAAATTGTGGATTTTTCCCAAGTTCATTTAGTAGTGGTTTATGGACTTGTCCTTTAGGAAACCGTCTAACCCCTTTTTAAACTCTGCTAAGCTAACCGCCTTCACCACGTTCTCTGGCAACGAATTCCAGAGTTTAATTATGCGTTGGGTGAAGAAAAGGTTTCTCCGATTTGTTTTAAATTTACTACACTGTAGTTTCATCGCATTCCCCCTAGTCCTAGTATTTTTGGAAAGTGTGAACAGACGCTTCTCATCCACCTGTTCCACTCCACTCATTATTTTATATACCTCTATCATGTCTCCCCTCAGCTGTCTCTTCTCCAAGCTAAAAAGCCCTAGCCTCCTTAGTCTTTCTTCATAGGGAAGTCGTCCCATCCCCGCTATCATTTTAGTCGCCCTTCGCTGTACCTTTTCCAATTCTACTATATCTTTTTTGAGATGCGGCGACCAGAATTGAACACAATACTCAAGGTGCAGTCGCACCATGGAGCAATACAACGGCATTATAACATCCTCACACCTGTTTTCCATACCTTTCCTAATAATACCCAACATTCTATTCGCTTTCCTAGCCGCAGCAGCACACTAAGCAGAAGGTTTCAGTGTATTATCGACGACGACACTCAGATCCCTTTTTTGGTCCGTAACTCCTAACGTGGAACATTGCATGACGTAGCTATAATCTGGGTTCTTTTTTCCCACGTGCATCACCTTGCACTTGCTCACATTAAACGTCATCTGCCATTTAGCTGCCCAGTCTCCTAGTCTCGTAAGGTCCTTCTGTAATTTTTCACAATCCTGTTGCGAGTTAACGACTTTGAATAACTGTGTGTCATCAGCAAATTTTATTACCTCGCTAGTTACTGCCATCTCTAAGTCATTTATAAATATATTAAAAAGCAGTGGTCCTAGCACAGACCCCTGAGGAACCCCACTAACTACCCTTCTCCATTGTGAATACTGCCCATTTAACCCCACTCTCTGTTTCCTATCCTTCAACCAGTTTTTAATCCACAATAGGACATTTCCTCCTATCCCATGACCCTCCAATTTCCTCTGTAGCCTTGCATGAGGTACCTTGTCAAACGCCTTTTGAAAATCCAGATACACAATACCAACGGCTCCCCTTTGTCCACATGTTTGTTTACTCCTTCAAAGAATTGAAGTAAATTGGTCAGGCAAGATTTCCCCACACAAAAGCCGCGCTGACTTGGTCTCAGTAATCCATGATTTGTAGTAGTAGTAGTAGTAGTAATATAGAATTTTTTAATAAAAACGTTTAGGGGAAAAGGCCTCAGAAATCTGTGGCTGTTATTCAGTCTTTCTTATCACAGCCACCAGATGACAGACTAATCATCGACCAAAAAACCCTCTATAATTTTATATGACATTCCCAAGTGCAAAAATGTGCATGCTCTTTATATAACAAAATATATAATTGAAAATAAAAAATACTTAGCGCAAAGCATTGTTTCCAAATGTATAAATCACTACTTAAAAACCTGCATCTCTGTGAACAGATATTTGTTAATTTTTATTATGTTTACATTAACCTTCTGTGTGCTAGATCCATTGTGTGGCACTGGTATTTTACATTGGCTTGGTGACTCGATAAGCTGTTCTTTAATAGAAGGGTGTTAAGTAATGTTAGCCTGCTTCATGGCTGCTTGAGCCCGGAGCTCCCCCTGCTGCAAATTAAAATTGAACAAATCACCCCTTACATAAAGCATTTTTGGGCAAATTTCAAAAGGAATCACACCCCCGAACGGTTTGGGTGTAGAGGGATGGCTACAAAATGAAAGACTGTGGAGTTGAAGGACTTTGCGTAGACCAGAGATAAATCGGGCCTGCCGAAGGAAGGCAATATGGTGCTTGAAGAAAGGAATAGGAGCAAGGAACGTGGCACAACAGTCCAGGAACAGTGCCAAGGTTTGGGTGAAGCACTAGTAATCAGAGAAAAAAAAGTGAAAAAGTTAGGGCCCTGTTTACTAAGCCACGTTATAGGCGAGTTAGCGTCTTTAATGCACGTTAACCATGTACACGCGCTAACCGGTATGTGCCTACAATATCCCTACAGGCGCCTACATTGTTAGCGCACACACTAATTGTAGGCGCATTAAAAACACTAATGCACCTTGGGGGGGGGTCTTTTACTTTGGCGTGCTGGCGTTTTTAGTGCACGTTGAAAATAGGCATGTGCTAAATGCTAAAGGCGCCCATAGGAATACACGGGTGTTTTTAGCATTTAGTGCGCACCTATTTTTACTGCGTGCTAAAAACGCCAGCACACCTAAATAAAAGACTCCCTTAGTTTGTAAAGCTACGTACTGACTTTACAATGGTCAGGAAAGAAATACTTAAAAATATATCAGAGGTGAGAGCTGAAGAGGCCTCTATGGGAGGCCAGCTGGAGGAACTAGAGATAAGTGACAGTGCAGGTGGAGAACATGCAAGATGTGAAAACCTATTTACCTGGAAACTGCCAGCATATAGCTTATGACCAAATTAGAAAATCTGAAAAATAGGACAAGAATCCAAGGAATACTAGATATGAAGGGCAGACTGCTAAAACTTTGTCGCTTCTTTCTCTATAATATCACCAAAATTTGCCCTTTCCTTTCTGAGCAGACTACCAGAACCCTCATCCACACTCTTATCGCCTCTCGATTAGACTATTGCAACTTGCTTCTCACAGGTCTCCCACTTAGCCATCTCTCTCCTCTTCAATCTGTTCAAAATTCTGCTGCATGACTTATATTCCACCAGTGTCGTTATGCTCATATTAGCCCTCTCCTCAAGTCGCTTCACTGGCTCCCTATCCATTTCCACATACAGTTCAAACTCCTCTTATTGACTTATAAGTGCATTCACTCTGCAGCTCCTCAGTACTTCTCCACTCTTCTCTCTCCCTACACTCCTCCCTGGGAACTGCATTCAATGGGGAAATCTCTCTTATCTGCACCCTTCTCCTCCACCGCTAACTCCAGACTCCGTTCCTTTTATCTTGCTGCACCACATGCCTGGAATAGACTTCCTGAGCCGGTGCGTTAAGCTCCATCTCTGGCCGTCTTCAAATCTAGGCTAAAAGCCCACCTTTTTGATGCTGCTTTTAACACCTAACCCTTACTCACTTGTTCAGTACCCTGATTTTATCATCCCTACCTTAGTAATTCCCTTATCTCTTATTTGTCCTGTTTGTCTGGCCCAATTAGATTGTAAGCTGTGTGGAGCAGGGACTGTCTCTTCATGTTCAAGTGTACAGCGCTGCGTACATCTAGTAGCGCTATAGAAATGATAAGTAGTAGTAGTAAGGGCTAAAATACTAACAGAGAAGTGGTGACTAGGATATGCAGAGCCCTTCTATAGCCAGGCAAAAATGAGAATGAAATGGTCATTGTTAAACTTGACACGGAACATAGATCATTGACAGCACCAAGAGCCAACATCCTTAGTGATGTTGTCTGTGTGCATAATTTTACCATAAAAGAAAAGATGGCAGTGGCAAAAATAAAACAAAACAAAATAACACCCCCCCCCAAAAAAAAAAACAAGCAACAGATGAACTGAAGTCAGCAGATCTTTAATTTTGAGGATCTATCATTAGCAACCCTGCAAAGTAGAAAAGAGGTGTAATGTGTAACCTTGAAATTGAGAAAGACCAACCACTGCAAATGGCTTTTCCCCTTCAGATGAGCATTTACTGTCAAGCGAACTACTGGCCATAGGGGCGATCCTTGGTCGGCTGCCACCCGGAGCGGATTGCCGCTACCCCCCCCGCCCCCACCGGGTGCAGCACGACACCCCCTCTGGCGCATCAACACCCCTCCCCGGCATAGTACCCAAGGTCCCCCCCCCAGGGTTAATTCTTACCTGCTGGGAGCAGCCACGCGGCTGTCGGTTCCGCTGTTTCCCTGCTCCCTCTGCCCCGCCCTCGGTACGCCACGTGGTCATGTTGGAGAAGGCTCTGCTAAAAATTGAAGGAGGAGTTGAGATCCTGGAGATATCAGGGAAGTGAGTCAGCAAGCAAACAATGAAGTGACAGTGTGCGCTGAAAAGAGAACACAGATTATGTAGAAAGAAGCAAAAACCCCGGGATTGGAAAGACTATCATCTAAATGTTATAATAAATTTAAGGGACTGTTGGTAAAACTGCTGTTAGAAGTGTTCAGTTTGTATTAGCGGAGAAGAGTTAATAGAATTAATGGACATGGCAAGATGCCAGTCTCTGCAGTTTCTGTAAATTGATTTCATTAATAAACCTGGATGCAAAACTTAGCAAAAATGTGACCAGCCACTTGTAAGCTGTGGTAACTATATTGGTGCATAAGGACTGAACTAGATTCATCCTAGAGAAGCAGGTGCTCAAATGATATCAGTCAATACGGAAGAACATTTGACCGAGTGGAGTTTTCCAAGTTCTAAAGACAGTAGGAGTAGAGGAAAAGTATACGGCATGTGTAAAAGCACTGTGGACTAAATTCTATATATGGTGCCTAGTTGGGCGCAGTTTATAGAATAGCTCTTCGCATTGGGATCTGCACCCAATTTTGGGTGCAAGGATTCCCACTAACTAAAACCTGGTGTAAATTATCTCCCCTAAATAATGCGCAGATCCACCTTTTTCTGTAACACTGCATGCAAATTCCAGGTACAGAGAAGGATGACGAAAACGATAAAGGGCATGGGACGACTTCTGTATGAGGAAAGGCTGAAGGGGCTAGGGCCACATTGGTGATCTGCAAGGGCCGACTTCTACATGGAATGTTGCTAGTGGAATAGCAACATTCCATGTAGAATCTCAAATAGTAGCCACAGTGGAGGAGTGGCCTAGTGGTTAGGGTGGTGGACTTTGGTCCTGAGGAACTGAGTTCAATTCCCATTTCAGGCACAGGCAGCTCCTTGGGCAAGTCACTTAACCCTCCATTGCCTGCCCCATTGAGCCTGCCATGAGTGGGAAAGCGCAGGGTACAAATGTAATAAAAAAAAATACAAGAACCATGGGTCAAGATTAGCAGACAGTGGAAAAGGTGCCGGTACCCAGTACCCCTCAAAAAAAAGCCCAGGCTTTCAATCCCACATCTTCTTTTTTAACTCTTAGATACATCTGCTCCATCCACTCCCTCCTAGAGTCTTGCTTCCTTCACATCTTCCTGCACTCATTGACAGGACTTAATTTGTAAATTCATACCAGTCTGTTCCTTCCCACACATATTACGTCAAACCATATCAAACGCTCTTAGTTTAAATTATTTCCTTAAAATTTTTTTAATGCTCAGTGTGTATTGTAGTGCCAAAACAACATTTGTGACGGCTCCGGCTTATAGCACAGCAAAATTATAACATCGTAGCACTGAACCCTGCCTAACCCTTCCATAATGCGCACCCAGGTGATATTTCAGTTGTTATCAGTCTCTATTTGGCATCAATTCTTGAGCTCTAAGAGGAGATATTTTTACTTATCACATGTGGTCAGTTCATCTGTCATATCTCAATGCAGAGGTCAGAGTGCTCTCATGTGGTATTCGCCGATCGCTGTTATGTGTTCGAGATTACAAATTCCTGTTGTTTTCGCTTGGAAAAACTTGCTGTTCCCTACGTGAAGTCACGTTTCGCTGTATCGGCATCTTCAGGAGAATTTATGCAAATCTATCAATCGGTCATCTTAGGGCAGGAATTTGTCTCCCACTTGCTTTTGGAACAGGGGACAGATTCCTGCCCTAAATTGACCAATCTGGTATCAGTTATCAAATGAACTGATACCAGATTAATAGAGTAGAACCCTAAAGATGACCTCACTGCAAGAAACAGATCTATTTCCTCGCGAACTTAACTTACACCTTCCCAACTGTAGAGGAATTAAATACAAGACCTACTATGCATCCAGTTTCTCCTTTTTGGGCAGCCAGCTTTGGAACGCTGTACCTAGATCTATACGATTAATTAACGACTACTTGCCCTTTAGAAAAATGTTGAAAGCTCATTTCTTTAAGCAAGCCTACTCTCTAATGTCCCAACCTAACCTGATCAACCACCACTCCCAATTCTGTTCTGACTATGATACCGACCTCATCATTGGTTTTACTTACCCCACCTCCCCATTCCCCCTCTACTCATCCCAACCATCTCCTCTCCATCTCTCCTTTACTATATTCCTCCTTACCCCATTTCCCCCAACCTATACTATCATATCCTACCCTCCCTTATCCTAATCATACATTATCAAGCTTCAACTTTATCATGTTTCACTACTGTTTAATTTCTCTCACTATCAGACTTTGTATTTTGAATTACTATGTAAGCCGCATTGAACCTGCATTGTGTGGGAAAGCGCGGGGTACAAATGTAATAAATAAATAAATAAGATTATAAGGACTTAATTTGTGCCAGAACAGCATTCTGGCACTTCATGAGCCCCAGAGGTGATGTCACCCTCCCCCCTTTCCCCCGTTGTCACTGCTTACGGACTTCTCTCTCTACTGCCCCTTCCCCAGCCAGTGAATATCCCCCCCCCCCCGGACCTACCTATCTCCCTGGTGCTCCTAATAGGGCCATTGGGGGCAGGAGTGAAGCCCTCTCGTTTCTGTCTCTTGCAGCTGCACTTGGAAAATGGCTGCCACAACCTCTGGTGTCCATCCCCTTCTTATTTAGCCTCCAATATTCAGTGCCGGTGCTTGAATATTTGAATATTGAGGGCTAATCTAGCTGGTGATGGTAAACATTTAAAAATCGCTGACCGCCACCGACTGAATATCGGGGGGTATATGTTAATATCCGTCTCACAACGTCATATGGAATTGCAAAGAGCTCCCTTTTCCCGATTTTTTTTTTGACTTAGTGTACTGCTTAGATTTCCTTTGTTATATTTGTAATATATCAAATAAACCTGAACCTAAACCATTAGCAGTATATGTAAGGCAAAATTTAGATATGAAGGGCTTTCAAGCAAAAAAAGAACAAATATAAAATCAAAGTGTTCACAGATGACATTATTTTCATTATAAGCTTTTGACTACTTTGCCTGTGCTTATCCAAGAAATGGCTATGCAGAGTTTGCACAAACCAATAGCTAACAAAAAAAACAAAAAGGCACAAAAACTGCTTACTGAATAATACCAACAAACAAAAAAGCAGAGAGGGTTAAGAGATTTATTGGAACAATACCCGACGTGGCCACGTTTCGCCCTCAGGCTGTGTCAGGGGTAAAACTAGTAGGAGTGAATCTAAAAACCTATTCACTCCTTAATTGTTCCTAAAAACAGTTCCTAAAAGTGTGTTCTCTCTTCTCCATTTTTTTTTGTTACATTTGTACGCTGCGCTTTCCCACTCATGGCAGGCTCAGAGCGGCTTACATGGGGCAATGGAGGGCTAAGTGACTTGGCCAGAGTCACAAGGAGCTGCCTGTGCCTGAAGTGGGAATCAAACTCAGTTCCCCAGAACCAAAGTCCACCACCCTAACCACTAAGCCACTCCTGCCACAGCACTTCTGGAGTAGAAGAGAGAACACACTTTTAGGAACTGTTTTTAGGAATAATTAAGGAGTGAATAGGTTTTTAGATTCACTCCTACTAGTTTTACCCCTGACGTAGCCTGAGGGCGAAACGTGGCCACGTCGGGTATTGTTCCAATAAATCTCTTAACCCTCTTTGCTTTTTTGTTTGTTAGTACAAACCAATAGCTAGAAATGTTGTGTCCAATGTTGTCAGAGTAGCTTTATGGCAGTGCTGTGTATGACAAGCCAAGTAAGTATGGGTAAGTGTCAAATGCTTTGTAGCACTAAGTGCTGACATGGGAGTTGGTTGTGTGGACTCTGTGCCAGACACAATGAACCCTACATCATGTGGAAACAAATAAAATTGTATTGTCTCAATGGTGCAGTTGTTTGACACTTAATGTGTGGTAGACACAAATGGGACATGGGTGCTGTATGTCCCTAAAGCTCTGCTGCAAGTCATGACTCAAAAACTAAACTTGCAGCAGGACTTCAGGGTGCTGGCAGGAAGGAAAATCCTCCAGAATTGTAGCCACAGATTCCAGAGGGAGCCCAGATCTTCTTGTTGCAGGGTAAAAAGGAAGGCTGCATGAGGAGCCTTCCTTCCTTAGATGGCAAATCTGGCAGTGAAGAATTAAGAAAACCAGAAACTAAACAGGAGACAACCCTCTGCAGTATTCAAGCAGACAGCACAACAGCAACAGTGATCCAAGGATGGACAAGACAGCAAAAGTTCACTCAAATGTAACTTTAATGGAAACTAGACCCAACCTGGCCAACCTTGCTGTACCTGCCTCTCTGCATTTGAACTGATTCTTCTTCAGCGCAGGAGTTGCAGTATATATTGGCTACTTACGCATTTACCAGTGAAAATATTTGGAAACCAGTGTGACCCCTGACAAAGGTTATCCGAAACTTGGCCAGGTTGGGTCTAGTTTTCATTAAAGTTACATTTGATTGAACTTTTTCTGTCTCGTAATTACTTGGATCACTGCTGCTGTTTGAACTGTCTGTGAGGAATTAAGGCCTGTGCTGGGCAGACTTGTGTGGCCTGTGTCCTGTATATGGCAATCTGGTTTAAGCTGGGATGGAAAGGGCTTTGACATCAACTTAAGTAGCTGGAACATGAAGACAGTGCTGGGCAGACTTTTACCATCTCTGTCACGCCAATGACAAGATGGGTTCGGATAAGCTGGAATGGGCATCGATGGCAACTCCAGTAGTTGGAATGTAAGGACAGTGCTGGGCAGACTTCTAAAGTCTATGTCACAGAAATAATGAGTGGAGTGGAACGGGTAGACGTGAATCGTTTGTTTACTCATTCCAAAAATACTAGGACTAGGGGGCATGTGATGAAGCTACAAAGTAGTAAATTTAAAACGAATTGGAGAAAACTTTTCTTCACTCAATGTGTAATTAAACTCTGGAATTCATTGCTAGAGAATGTGGTAAAACAGTTAGCTTAATGGGGTTTAAAAAAGGTTTGGATAACTTCCTACAAGAACAGTCCATAAACCATTATTAAGATGGCCTTGAGGAAAATCCACTGCTTATTTCTAGGATAAGCAGCATAAAATGTATTCTACTGTTTTGGGATCTTGCCAGGTACTTGTGATCTGAATTGGCCACTGTTGGAAACAGGACACTGGGCTTGATGGACCTTCGGTCTGTCCCAGTATGGCAACTTATGTTCTTAAGACCATGATCAAGTATATTATATCACATTCATTGTTGGTTTGATGACTTGATAATGAGCGTGACTGTTGAGCAGCCTGGAGGGACCATTCAGGTCTTTATTTGCCATCATTTACTATGTTACTGTGTAAGTGGAAGTGCATCACAGCTTGAAGTTGTGATGAAGGGGTGGAGGGTCACAGCTCCATGGAGTAGGGCTTAAGGGGGCAGGTCTATAACTAGGTACCAAAGTTAGGTGCCTAGGTCCAACATACTGAGTATTAATTCCATAACAGCATCTGGGTACCATGATTCCATCATAGAATACTAGTATTAATTGGCATCTATTTGCTGCAATTAACAATGCGCACATGCCATGTCAGTAGCAGATGTAAATGCACATGTCTAAATGTGGCACTTTGGTATGTAACTTACAGTATTCTGTAAGTTACATGTGTAAGTAGGTGCCCTGCCCATGCTCCGCCCACAAATACTCCCTCTTGTATTTACGTGCTAAGCAAATTGTGCGTCTAAATTACAGAATAGCACTGAGCCCCCAGCTAACACTTAGGGTGGAATTCATCAAGATGTAGTAAAATTTCACCTTTTATCACACCTTGATTCCCCATAGGATTCATCAGCCTCTGGAATCCTGGTACCGTAGGTTGCTGAATCCCAGGACAAGAGAACAGTGCTGCTTGTAAGCCACCTCACAAACAGCGTTATTCCCTTGACTCAGAAGCATTGGGCTACAAAGCTATGGCCCGATGCTCCCAGGCCCACAGAGCTGTGTCCCCCGTTTATCCTTAAGCCCCTGGTCTAAGGTCTTTTATTTTATTTATTTATTTATTTATTTGTTACATTTGTATCCCACATTTTCCCACCCCAAGCCCCTCTCTGCCCCCACCCCCAGCAGGGGCTACCTTTACAATCACTGGTCATCTAGGGGTGTCTTCAGGCTAGAGTGATGCCCAATTGCTCCTGCCCAGCTACTTTCAAAATTGTGGCCCTAGGGGTAGTCTCACGTGACTACCGCTAAGGTTTATATTTCCATATAAGAAATAATGAGGGTCTTTTACTAATCTGCAGGAGCATTTTATGGGCTCTGTTTACTAAGCCGCTCTGTAGGCATGCTAACTTTTTAGCATGCGCTAATGCTAGAGACACCCATGGGTGTCTTTAGCGTTAGCGCGTGCTAAAATGCTGGCGCACCTACAGCACGGCTTAGTAAACAGGGCTCTTAGTTTGCGGTAGAAATCAGCTGGCGGTAAATGCCAAGATGCCCATTATATTCCTATGGGCGTCTCAGCGTTTACCGCCAGCTGATTTCTACTGCGAGCTAAAAACGCTACCACAGCTTAGTTAAAGACCCCCAATGTGACTTACGGCCCTAATGCTGCTTGACAAATTCCCCCCTTAGTAGATGCAAATATACATACCCATGTAAGTGCTAATATGCTATAATTTTCGCATGCCAATGAAGTTTACATTTTCGTGCTAGAGTTGTAGAATGAGAGGGTAAGTGTCCAATTGTAGCCAAAGCTGAGTGGTATAAATCACTGCACTTAGATTAGGTCAACTAAATTTTGAAAAAAAAAAATTCAGCTAATCTTAGATGCCTAGATTTCAGCTGAAAATTCTGAACCCAGATGGCTAAATTTCAGCTGCTTTGATAAGGTGCAAAGCCTTGGCTAAACATTTGCCCCTGTAGCTTGTGGGTTTTTTCTTGTGTTTAATGTTGCACTAAAGTGCTAAAGGATGGGTGTGGTATTATTTATTTATTTATTTTGTTGCATTTGTATCCCACATTTTCCCACCTTTTTGCAGGCTCAGTGTTACTTACATGGTACCGTAATCGGCGTTAACCGATTTCGGTATGAACAAATACAAGTTGCGATTAATATCAAGGTGATATTATGGTAAGAGTGAGATACATGTATGGTAAAGACAATTGGGGAGAACTTAGAGAGGGAAAGGAAGAGTTAGGATATGTCCGTTACGATCTTTGGTTAAGTTGTGTCGCCGATGTCCAGGTTTTTTATGTTGGGTCGGTGGGGTATGCCCTTCTGAACAGTTCTGTTTTTAGTGCTTTCCGGAAATTCATGTGGTTTTTACTACTTTTGGTAGTGCGTTCCACAATTGTGCGCTCAGGTAGAAAAAGCTGGAAGCATATAGGTGGATTTGTATTTGAGTCCTTTGATGCTTGGGTAATACACATGCAAATAGTGAAAACAAAAAGTAATCCACAGAAAATGAAACTTACGCTGTTGTAATGTGAAGTAAAGGGAAGGAAAAGCCTCAAAGTAGCTCGAAACAAAATAGCATTCACAAAGTTAAAGCGGTCAATGACAAGACTTCACTTCTTCATAGGCAAAAACCTTCCCACAGGAAAGGAGGCTACATATACTATGAAAAAAAAATGTGCCTTATCTTAGAAACAATGTGTAGCTCTCAAAACATGTAGCTCCCAATGTGTCTGGTGGAAATCTGAAGGTGCAGCAAAGCCCCCGGGCCAACGTTTCGTAAAAACTGCTTCAGGGTCCCAGAAGGCACAAAAATGTCAACACTAGATATGCAAAAAGTCAGTACATCCACTAAAACATCTTATCCTGCTCTGTTTGCAAATAACACACGTAAAATAAACAAACATAATGACATTTGATTTTATTTTCTGTCATTTGAAAAAGAAGACAGGAAATTCCTTTCACTTCAAATAACTGCAAATCCCTAATAATTTAGCTGGTTCTCAACATTATTCCATAATTCTTCTACTTCTTTCCTCGCAAATTAACACAGCATAGGAAGAAAATAGAAGTAGTTCTTCAAAGACATCAAATTAAAAACAGGATTGTCTCTCTGCACATAAATGATTATACTTCTCCGTAAACTCGGAGTTCAGTGCATTTAAAATAACTATTTCCAGACTGAGCGTGTTCTATAGTCCAAATCCCCATGACTGTTGTAAGTTTTGTAGGAAGTCTTTATCAAAACCATACGTTTGAAATCATATCTACACAAAATCCTCTGGCAATATTTAAAGTTAATTTCTAGTCTGTTTTCTCTGGTAGTAGTAAAAACATAACCTGTCACTGGTAAACAAAAAAAAATCTGGCTATTATATATTACTATGAAAAATCAGAGCATGTTTGCCTTGCATTATAAAATTGGAATTACATGTGCTTAATTTCAGCTTGATATATATTAAATTGTGATATACAGATTGCACTTTATTGCTTCCAAGCTCACAAAAGTCAATGTGATCCACTGAGCAAAAAAGTACCAAAAGTGGGGTTACAAATAACAGAGATAAAGACTATAACCTTCTGGAGAGGCAACTTTCTTTTTTTGGAACGTTTTGTGTACTATAGGGTCAGTAGAATAGGACTATGCAATTATTTTTTCACAATTTTGGGGCCCTGTTTACTAAGCAGCGTTATAGGTGCATTAAAGTTTTTAACACCCATTAACCATGTACGTGCCTACAGTATCCCTATAGGCGCCTACATGGTAAGCGCGCGTGCTAAGTGTAGATGAGATTAAAACACTAACGCACCTTAGTATACAGGGCCCTTGATGTTTTTCATGTTCTACAGCCTAAATTCTGCAAGTGACTAAAAGTTATTTAAATTGTGATTTCTGGGGTTAATTACTTTCATACCTGAGGCTAAGATTTTGCAGAATTATACCATTGATATCCCTCTATCTTGTGGTATAAATAAGTCATATACCTCACTTTTGGTATCTTTTTGCTCAGCAGGTCACATATTGACAGCATAAGTTGGGAGCAAGATATATGACTTGATTTTAAATCAAGATTTCAACTTAGCAAACTGAATAGTTACATAGTAGATGACAGCAGATAAAGACCTGTATAGCCCATCCAGTCTGCCCAACAAGATAAACTCATATGTGCTACTTTATATGTATATCTGACCTTGATTTATCCTTGCCATTTTCGGGGCATAGACCATAGAAGTCTGACCAGCACTTGCCCTGCCTCCCAACCACCAGTGCTGCCACCCAATCTCCGCTAAGCTTCTGAGGATCCATTCCTTCTGATCAGGATTCCTTTATGTTTATCCCACGCATTTTTGAATTCCGTTACCGTTTTCATCTCCACCACCTCCTGCGGGAGGGCATTCCAAGTATCCACCACTCTCTCTGTGAAAAAAATACTTCCTGACATTTTTCTTGAGTCTGCCCCCCTTCAGCCTCATTTCATGTCCTCTAGTTCTACCGCCTTCCCATCTCCGGAAAAGATTTGTTTGCGGATTAATACCTTTCAAATATTTGAACGTCTGTATTATATCACCCCTGTTTCTCCTTTCCTCCAGGGTATACATGTTTAGGTCAGCAAGTCTCTCCTCATACGTCTTGTAACGCAAATCCCATACCATTTTTGGAGCTTTTCTTTGCACCGCCTCAATTCTTTTTACATCCTTAGCAAGATAACGGCCTCCAAAACTGAACACCAAAACTGAATGTTGAAAGAGAATGTGCTTATGGGAAAGGATAATAGGAAGAGCATGTGAAGGCATGGAGATGCATGCGGTGCAGGGTTGCCAGATGGGAAAAAAAATTCTCAGCCCAACCCGCACCCAAAGGTAGCCCAAACACAGCCCAAGCGGGGAGGGGGAGGGGTTTCCCACCTGTACAAGTGCGGGGAGGTGG
Source organism: Microcaecilia unicolor (assembly GCF_901765095.1). Taxonomy (NCBI): domain Eukaryota; kingdom Metazoa; phylum Chordata; class Amphibia; order Gymnophiona; family Siphonopidae; genus Microcaecilia; species Microcaecilia unicolor. Next base: position 75,221 of record NW_021963213.1, read on the forward strand.
TGTCTCACCTGTGCAAGTGCATGCTGTCTCTTCTCCTCTTCCCACCATGTGGCTGCTCTATCCTCCTGACGTGCTGCTGTTCTGCTCCTCTGAGTCCTCCCCAGTCTGCTGTGCTCCACCCTCGCTCCTCCTCCAGACAAGAGCATAATGAGTCTTCTTCATCTGCTGACGACCTCATCACACACCTCACTCTCCTGTTGGTCAAATTTGGAGCCAAGCTTCATTCTGGCTCCAAATTTTGACCAATAGGGTGACAGTAGAAAGCCAGAACAAGGAGGAGAAACCAGCAGAGCCCCCCCACTCAAATAAAACCTGCTCAAGTCGCAACTCGCGACTGCCAGAAAGCGCCTGCAAGCAGCAGAAAAAACCCCAGCCAACTCTGCGGGAACCCTGATGCAGTGCACTTGTTTGATAAAGACAACTTATGGAAGAATGTGATTTCATGGAATAACCCCCTCCCCCACCCCTAAGAAACTTGCCACGCAAAGGTACACCTGCATTGAGACAAGCATAATGGGTGCATGTATCTCATGATGAGAGTCACACCTGTGGACATATGGAGGCCCTTTTGTTAAGATGTGGCAAGAAGTGACCTTAGCGTGCCTTTACATGGGGTTTTCCCACACAGTAAGGATATTTTCCATTTTTTGTATTAATGGCCATGTTCTAATGTTGCCATTAGCACGCAGCCATTAAAAGACATTAATGCAAGAGCAGTTACTACTACCCATTTTGTCGGTGGTAAGGGCTCATGCAGCAATCCTGCACTAATCAGTTAGTGCACGGTAATGTAGATATGCTAACTGATTAGGGCAGGAACATGCCTGACATGCCCCCTCCCAAAAAGGATTCTAAAATATTATAGTGCGTGGATTAACGCAAGCTAAAATGGAATTTACTGTAGGACGCCTGAGTGCATCTCATGGTACGCCATTATAAGCTGCATTAGACACTTCTTAGTAAAAGGACACCAGTGTCATCGAGCCTTCAGTTTCTGTAGGATACTTGCTTTCTGATCTTTTTGGTGTAGCCTGATGATATGGTTAGTTTATCACTATCCTAATCTTTGTCTTTTTCCAATGTCCAGAATTAGTATTAAGCTGTTGCTGGTGATCTCTTTGGCTGATGTAGTATGCACATAAGTACATAAGTAATGCCACACTGGGAAAAGACCAAGGGTCCATCGAGCCCAGCATCCTATCCATGACAGCGGCCAATCCAGGCCAAGAGCACCTGGCAAGCTTCCCAAACGTACAAACATTCTATACATGTTATTCCTGGAATTGTGGATTTTTCCCAAGTCCAATCAACGTGATTGTTGAATAAATATAAACTTTGAAAACAAATAGAATTATTGCTTAAGCATTTATTATATAGGATATTTGGATATCTCACACCCCATTCATCCTTTCTCCAATACCTAGTCTGTTTACATTTAATATATAACTAGGCTGCATAGGACCCTTTTACTAATGTGTGATAGGGCCTTGCACGTTCTATGTGGTAGAAGGCCAAACTATAGTACAGGAAGTACAAAGCCAGTAGAGTAAATAGGGGGGGGGGGGGGCTACTGCACAGGCTCTACATTACATGCAGTAGTAGATAGTACGGACACCTACACAATTTGCCACTGCATATAACGAGTGTGGGCCCAGAATCAAGATAAATAAAAGATGACACAGCCACGGTGGCACACCTCCCCTGATATTTCCCATTCCCTCCAGGTCCCGCCTCTCATTTCTTTGATCTTCCTGCCCCCTCCCTATATCAATGCTCCCTGATGTTACTATCTTCACTCTCAATCCTTCCTCGATATCTGATTCCCACCTATCCCCTTCCCCATGTCTGATCTCCTCCCAACATCACTATCCCCCTCCCAATTCCCTGGACAAAACCCTACCCCCAAATGTCCAAACTCTGCCCCTGATATCAAAACTCAACCCCTCAACCTTTACCCTCTCCATCCTCCTGACTTCTCGCTCCCTGATATTTACCTGGGTCTTCCATCTGGTAGTTCAGGATTTCCAGGCAGCAGCAGTCCCTCTCCACTACTGCCCAGGTTGGGGTCATCTCCTAAAATGGTGCTTCTGCCCCCTAGCAGTTGTCTCACAAACTTACCTCTAGGAAGCATCTTTCCATGTAACCATATAACCTTATGTGGAAGGATGACCTCACAGTTGTCTTGCAAGACTATTGCTGGGAGGTAGAGCTGTCATTTTGGAGATGGCACCAACCCAAGCAGCAGCAGGGGGGGGGGGGGGCTGCGGCTACCCAGAAGCTCTGAACTAGCAATGGAAGACTCCTGATTGAGTCCTGGGGATGGGATGGGGGGGGGAGGTGAGTTGTGGGATACAGCTGGGGGGAGCTAAATTTCCATGTTGGGGGATAGGGGTTCATATGTCATGGATACATGGTTTTGATGCCAGGGGAATCAGAAGATGATATCAGGGAGGATCAGACATGGGGGTACGGGTGGGGACTGGACATCAGGAGAGGATTGGGAGGGTGATAGTGATGTCAAGGGGATGGATATGGGCGGGGAAAGCAGGTCAGAGCAATAGGAGGAGGGATCTGGATGGAATGAGAGATGGGGGAGGTATGCTTGGTGATAAGTACCTCAAGACGCATATGCTATTGGACTGCCGGTAGCAACACTACACTTACTGCTTCCTCTTGAGGTGTCAGTAATTGTGGCCATGCTATCGGCATTCATGACAGCTAGCGCATGGTAATGATCCATGAGTCTAGCTGTCAGGGTATGCCACTCCTTGCTCCACCTCAGTCCCACCTCATTCCTTCTGATTTCCATGTTAAGAAGTTAGCGTGGCATTTTTGCCACATGGACTGTCTTAATGCATGTTAATCATTAGCATGGGTCCGTAAACACTTTACACATTTAAAACCTGCAGTAGCTAATTAACACAGCATTAGCTAATTAACACAGCTTAGTAAAAGGGTCTTTATGTTTTTTTTCTAGTACCTATTTTTATTCAAGTATATGCAAAGCAATAAGTGCCTAATTGTTAATGTAAAACAGATTCTATATGTTCATGTCGCTTATTAAATTACTCCGGTGGTCTATATCTCTTCTGGGCTTTCATACTTCTTTGCCTTCCTGCCTGTTACAGATCTTAATTTATGCTGATGCCACCTAGAGGCTCATTATTATATTTCACTGTTTTCCTATTTCCTCTTTGCTGTCACCTTTAACCTTTGGCTATAATGCAGCATGGTTCCTGCAAAGCTGCTTTTATTTTTAATTCGGAAACATGGTGTCAGAAGTTTCTGATCTCTCAGAGAAGAGTAAGGATACCAAAGCCATCTTGGATGCATTAGAAACCTATTTCCACTCTGTATACAGCCATTGAAACATGTCATTCTGCAGAAGTTACTGACTTGTGACTGAGAACAGGATCAGCAGGCTGACAGTGTTAAGGCAACAGACAAGAATCAATGAAGTGTGGATGGCTACAGCAAGGAGCAACCTCAGAATAACCCAGTGGCATCCAAAACGTCAACATGTAATTAAGGTGGCAGTGCACATAAGCAAGTCCAGCATATGGAAAAAACATGTCAGCCCCACAGTGGCCCATATCATTTTGTCAGGTTATGCCTATCAAGTAGGACGCAAAACACAGCAAGTAAGCTACATAAGTTGGAAGAGATACCAGAGTGAATTGATGCAGACCTTGCTCAAAACTGATGTAATTTTCTCAAACGAGTGCCCCGTCACTATGCGAACTCAAGGACAAAAATGATTTGTGAATCTGAGATTGAATAGCATGGTACAACCTTGTCAGTTGTAGTCTGAGGCAACCTGTAATGTCATGTGTCTGAAAGTCAAAATGAGGTTGGCACCGAGGGCATCCCGCAGCTAAGTAGCACCCAACTGAAGCTATATTCAGGGGAATTCATACCATCCTTGAAACTTGTTCTGATGCAATGTTTCATACATGGATGCACACATGAGTTTGAATTTGAGATCGTGAAAGCAAATCAGAAATCACTGATGGCTAAACCATTCTTCCCGAGGGAAACATTTCGCAACCTGATACAATCAATGGTTCTAAGCCATATAGACTATTGCAATGGAATTTATGCGGGATGCAAAGAAAAACTCATAAAGAAACTTCAGACCGCTCAAACCACGGCTGCCAGGCTTATATTTGGAAAAACGCGATTCGAAAGCGCCAAACCCCTCCGAGAAAAATTGCACTGGCTCCCAATCAAAGAACGTATTGCTTTCAAAATCTGCACGCTGGTTCATAAAATTATCTACGGCGAGGCCCAGGGATACATGACAGACCTCATAGACCTACCAATCAGAAACAGAACCGGATCAACACGAACATATCTAAACCTCCACTACCCAAGCTGCAAAGGACTCAAATACAAATCAACCTGTGCACCCAGCTTTTCCTACATAAGCACACAACTATGGAACGCATTACCAAAAACCGTGAAAACAACGTGTGCGCCACCTAAGCTTCCGGAAATCACTAAAAACTTACCTGTTCAAAAAGGCATACCCTATCGACCCAACTTAAATGCCTGAACCCTGCAACACTACGAAACCAAAGCACGTAATGGACGTAACGTAACTCTTCCTCTATACGATTCCCTAATATGTCTATTCCACATGAACCTCATTCTACCACAACATCACTGTGTAACTGTTTATACAGGAATTGGCAAACGCCTTTATGGTACTATGTAAGCCACATTGAGCCTGCAAATAGGTGGGAGAATGTGGGATACAAATGTAACAAATAAAATAAATAAATAAATTCCTGCACAGCTGGGAGAAATCCACTTTGAACACAACACCAGTGTTTCACCAGTACAATGTACTCCACACAATGCGACATTTGCCATAAAGCCAGAGGTGAAAGACTAGTTACAAAAGGATAAAGCAGATGGTCATATAGCACCTCTGACTGAACAACCAATTCTATCTGCAATATGGTTAGAGTGAAATAGCCCGAGAAGCTGAGAATTTGTATTGATCCAAAGTTTCTGAAGAGATCTCACTATATCATGCCAACATTCAGCAGTACCCACACTGTCACCCTCCACCCTACCTTAATAAAAGGCTGCAGGTCTTCAAGGGCAGGAACGATCATGCCTGCGTTTCTAGTGCTAAAATTGAAAATGGGGCCAGCTGGTTCACAGCTCATTTTTGCCCTTCCTACAATTTTTTGAGATTTGAGGAAATGAGGTAGTGAGGCGCTGCAGTTAATTTTACAGGAAATAACTATTCACAAAATAGCAGAGAGGTTTACTGTGGATTTGCAAATAGTCCCCGTAGCATTGTAAACTGGTTATAAACTCTGGCTCACATTTTGCCTCCATCTACACACATTTTTCTGAGATTAGGGAACTGGAAATATGGTCTTGCAGTTTCTTTTACTTCTATGAAAAAAAAACTCTTGCAGTTGTGGTTAATTCACTATAGAAACTGGCTCCCTTTCAAGGACTCAACACCACCTATTTATTTGATATTTGACTGTGCAAAGGCAGTCTAGTGCACCATGCTGTGAGCAGAGGAAATGTTCCACAACAAGTGGTCAACCTCACTTTTCCTCTGTTTACTTTACCACCTGGTAAGAACAGAAAAGGTGGAGTAATGACAGATGATCCAGATGAACTGGATTAGCGGTCTAGTCTTCGGTCATGATGCATTAACGCTTCTTAATTCATGCTGGGAAGGACCATGATCAGGTTGGGTAGTGTTGCTTCTTTCCCCGGCTCAACTAAAGGTCACAGAGGGAGGATAAATGCAAAAATGCTTTCAGGGCCATGGAACCCCAAGATTGCTTTGATTAAGGGCTTCTTGTCCAGATCCAGATGAACCTGAGATGAATGTAAATGCAATGGGTTGAAAATTCTAGTTTTTAATTTAATGTACTGCTCAATGAATAGTTGAACATGCATCATTTTCAGAACCTTGTATAATTTTTCATTTCATGCTGGATATTCCATTCCATTCCCAGCTTTTATATCCCGCAAATTTCCAACAGGAATCATAGCGGGTTACAAAAAGAATTCGATTACAGTTTAAAATTTCATAGATCAAAGTGTTTATCAAATGAAAAGGTTTTCAAGGTTTTTCTGAACTGGAAATAATCTTCTGTACCTCAGAGCTGAACTGGAATCGAGTTCCATAACTGCAGAACAACTAAAAGAGCAGTCAGAGAAATGTTTATGATGGATCTTGTTCACCGCTGGAAGACTTAAATTCAATGAGTAATTACAGCTAGAGGGCCGACGAGATGATGGATAGGACACTAAAAATGTGTGATCCAATGGGCAATAACCATAAAAATCTTAAAAATCAAACAAACAACTTTAAGATCTATTCTAGCCCTAACTGGCAGCCAGGGCAGATCCCTTAGTAAAGGAGTAACATGTTCAAACTTTTTACAGCAAAAAATTAATCTAACTGCACAATTCTGCAAGAATTGCATCCTTACCTGAATGGTCTGATGGATACCAGTTAGTTTATAAGGAGCTACAGTAATCTATAAGTGGCAAAATAATAGCCGCTAAGATGTGTATAAATATAGGATGTGGAAATATAAAATCGTTAGATACTGTCACTTGTCTTAATTTCCACTGATTAATGAATTAATGGTATTCAAACATAACATCGTTCTATATGGAAGAAGGAAAAAAGGCCTCACAGGGCTCCTAGATGTGACTAACTATCGGAGCTAAAACGGATCTATAATGATCCTCTGTTCATCATTGGCCAAAACCTTCAAAACTGTATGGTAATCTAATCTTTTTCACACAATTATCTCAATCTGTAGATTATTAAAGATATTCTCTCTCACTGTGGTACTCAAAAGAGCTACTCCACACGGTGTTAATCTGAATCTATATAGTTCAAAAGAACACTTATCTTTTGAAACTGCTTGCACAAGGGTATTCAATGATTCCGACTCGTTCCTTCTCTTCCCTCACCCCAAGCCAACGATGGCCAGCGTTTCATCTCGCTGCGTCAGGGTCTTGGTGGTGGGACTGCTTTGGAACGGGTATTCACACTCCGTGAATTGTGCCTAGGCCATGGTTGTGAAGGGCCTTTGCTAAAAGTATCATCATGATGTTGAACTGGGTAGGCGAAAGGGGTGAGCCTTGAGGAACCCCACAACAAGATCTCCAGGATGGTGAAATAGAGGTCTGGACTTTGACCCGATAGGATCGGCAAGACAGAAATTCCCAAAACCAATCCAAGACAGTACCTCCAACACCATTTTCAGCTAGTAACATAAGGAGGAGATTGTGTCAACCATGTCGAACGCGCTCGACATATCAAATTGAAGAAGTAAGATGCTTTTTCCAAAAGGCAGCTCCTTTCTAAAGTTGGACAGGAGAGTAACCAGTACTATCTCGGTACTGTGGTGAGGTCGGAATCCAGATTGGGAGGCATGAAGAATCGAAAATTTGTCCAAATGATCAGCAAGCTGAGAATTTACCAAGCTTTCCATAGTCTTGGCAAGCAATGGGATTGTAGCAACAGGGCAATAGTTATTAATAATACTAGGCTCACACTTCGGGTCATTTGGGATTGGTGGCAGGAGAATATGGCCGTGATCAACGGGGATGCACCCGTGCTGAAATGTAGCTAAGATAGGATGTGAGGTCAGCAACAAAACATTCCGGCACCGATTGCAGAAGGTAGTTAGGGCAGCTATCCAGCTTGCAATGCGTACGTGAAAATTTGCGAAGGGCCACAGAGACCCTCTCGGTGGTGACTGGCTCAAAGGTGGACCAATGACGGTCAGCTGGGCATGGGCCATGCGTGGGCACAAGACCTGGAAGGAAGTCAGCAGCACTAGAGGAGCTTAGAGGAAGTGAGTTCCGAAGTAGAAGGATTTTTTCCCTGAAATGGTTGGCCAACTGGATTGCTGATGGCATGCCCTCACTTGGTGAAGTAACTGGGGTGGTGTCAAGTAAGGAATTCAGCTGATGGTAGAGCTTCCGTGCATCCATCATAACAGTTTGAATTTTTTTCTGGAAGAAAGCTCTTTTGGCCTGTTTGATTGCATATTTGTAAGTGCAAAGTGAGAGCTGCCAAGCTGACAAGGTGTGGTCGCCTTTAGACTTGTATCAAGCTCTTCACAGCCGCCTAGTTTGTTGTTTTAGTGCTTTAAGGTCAAGAGTAAACCAAGCTTTAGATTTGCGGTGGAAGGAGGATTTAAGTTGCAAAGGTGCAAGTCCGTCTAAGATGCATTGTCACCGGTTCTCCCAACGAGTGAGGTAATCAAAGGAGTCTGCGTTTGCATGCCAGGCACACCCATAAATTTGCTCCCAAAATGATTTGAGGTCAACTTCCCCTCAACTTCCCCTTAAAATTGTAAGTTTTATGTTAAAACTGTACCTGCTGTACAGTACCTTGAGTGAATCTCTTCAAAGAGATAACAATAGATAAACATATATATCAACAATCAATCGATAAATAAATATAGGTGTTCTGGGTCAAGGGGTGGGGGACAGGGAGTCCACTAAATCACCAGCGATTTTTTTTGGGGGGTGGGGTTAGGTGAGCTCAGGCGATCATCTATAGGATTAGGGTGTGCACAAGACCATCAGGGATATTTTGAGGGGAATGCTGGGAGTTAAAGCAGATCTGGAGAAAGGAAGCAACAAAATTTCTTTTTAAATATCTCCCTTCCTGTCAGTGAATGAGTCAGTCGTGATTCATGCACTGACAGGAAGGGAGACAGTTTACTCTTAAGTGCAGTAAAGGCTGCATATTACTGCAGTGGTATGCAAGTTTTTTTTTTTGACAAAGCACACACTTTTTGAGGCACAGGTAATTTGCATCCTATCAGTGGCGTACCAATGACGGGGTGATCTGCTCCAGGTGCATGCTGCAAGGGGGTGCAGGGAGCAGCCACGTGGCTGTCGGCTTCACCGGTTCCCTGCTCCCTCTGATGTTACTTCCTGTTCCGGGGCAGGGAACAGGCAGAGCTGACAGCTGTGCAACTGCTCCCAACACCCCCAGGAGGTAAAAGTGATAAGTCGGGGGGGGGGGGGGGGGAGAGAGATGCACCGGGGGAGGGTGCAGTGACGATCCGCCTTTGGTGGCAGCCGACCTAGGAACGCCACTGCATCCTATGTGCTTATGGCTATTTGTGGTGTGACTTACAGGGCCAAAATTAAAACTGTCTTTGATTTCCAAGGTCTTCAGACAAATTGCCAGAATACCTAAAGAATTAGCCTTCTACACACCTTTGAGGCCTCTAAGTTCCTCTCAAGGAGAATCACTGGGCCCTATATTCAGACTATGGGAGGTAGCCAGGCTACCTTCCGTGGTCAGTGCTGAGGCCCAGCACTGAATATCCAGTTTATTTTTGGCCACTAAGACCATAGCCTGCCAAGCCAATATTCAGTACTGGCCGGCTAAGTTCATAGCAGCCAAAGATAGACCTGCTATTGATGCGGCCAGCTTTGGCCACCAATCTTAGCCAGCGATGCATTGAAAATCGGCAGATAGCTGGCTATATCATATGATTTAACCAGCTATCCACTAAGTGCTAACTGGGGATATTCAGCAGGAGACAGCTGGCTATCTCCCGCTGAATTTTAGCGGATAGTTGGCTAAGTACCATTTAAGCGGCCAGGTGGCGTTCCTGGATGGTTAAATGGTTTTGACTATTGGCTGGACTATCTTTACCCTTGTCAATAGAAATAGCACTATGTGATAACTGCAGTGAGCCTTCTAGGGAGTTGCTCTTACACATTGGAACACTCTCCAAGGGTTTTTGCCTAACTCAAGACTACCTGCACTTCATCAAGAAGGTGAAAGCCTGGCTCTTTTCCTAAGCCTTTAATACACCTGGTGACTTGACTATCTACTCCAAATCTGGACCACCTTCCTGAAGACCGTGTGACTATGACCAGTTCCTCATCTTTATGCAACTGTACATATTATTAGCCTTCAGTTTAGCCACTCATCAATTTATCCTAACGACCTTTTCCTACCAAGCTTGTCCATCTATATTTATTTATTGGGATTTATTAACCGCCTTTATAAACAGTCTCAAGTGCCCTTGCCCCCTCAGTTGCCTAAAGATTTGCCATTGTATGATGTTGATATTATGAATGTGATATCTATCCTGCTTATTTTCGAAGGAGAAGGGCGGCCATCTTCCGACACAAATCGGGAGATGGCTGGCCTTCTCCTAATGCCGGCCAAATCGGTATAATCGAAAGCCGATTTTGGCCGGCTTCAACTGCTTTCCATCGCAAGGCCGGCCAAAGTTCAAGGGGGCGTGTCAGCAGTGCACTGAAGGCGGGGCATGGGCGTGGTTAAGAGATAGCCGGCCTCGGCTGATAATGGAAAAAAGAAGGCTGGCCCTGATGAGCATTTGGCCGACTTTACTTGGTCCCTTTTTGTTCACGACTGAGCCTCAAAAAGGTGCCCGAACTGACCAGATGACCACAGGAGGGAATCGGAGATCACCTCCCCTTACTCCCCCAGTGGTCACCAACCCCCTCCCACCAAAAAAAAAAAAAATTAAACACATTTTTTTGCCAGCCTCTATGCCAGCCTCAAATGTCATACCTAGCTCCATCACAGCAGTATGCAGGTCCCTGGAGCAGTTTTTAGTGGGTGCAGTGCACTTCAGTCATGCAGACCCAGGCCCATCCCCCCCTACCTGTTACACTTGTGGTTGTAAATGATGAGCCCTCCAAAACCCCCAAAACCTACTGTACCCACATGTAAGTGCCCCCCTTCCCCCTTAGGGCTATGGTAGTGGTGTACAGTTGTGGGGAGTGGGTTTGGGGGGGGGGGGGGTTGGGGGGCTCAGCACCCAAGGTAAGGGAGCTATGCACTTGGGATCAATTTGTGAAGTCCACTGCAGTGCCCCCTAGGGTGCCCGGTTGGTGTCCTGGCATGTGAGGGGGACCAATGCACTACAAATGCTGGCTCCTCCCATGACCAAATGGCTTGGATTTGGCCGGGTTTGAGATGGCCGCCATTAGTTTCCATTATCGGCGAAAACCAATGGCAGCCATCTCTATCGCCGGCGATCTCTAAGGGCGGCCCAAATGTTGAGATTTGGCCGGCCCCGACCGTATTATCGAAATGAAAGATGGCCGGCCATCTTGTTTCGACAATACAGTCGGGTACGCCGCTTGACGGGGCCGTCATTAGAGGTGGCCGCCCTTATAGATGGCCAGCCCCGTTCGATTATGCCCCTCCACGTTATGTAATTGTTCTAAGATATAGTAGAATTGGAAAAGGTACAGCGAAGGGCGACGAAAATGATAGTGGGGATGGGACAACTTTCCTATGAAGAGAGGCTGAGAAGGCTAGGGCTTTTCAGCTTGGAGAAGAGACGGCTGAGGGGAGATATGATAGAAGTGTATAAAATAATGAGTGGAATGGATCGGGTGGATGTGAAGCGACTGTTCACGCTATCCAAAAATACTAGGACTAGAGGGCATGAGTTGAAGCTTAAGTGTGGTAAATTTAAAACGAATCGGAGAAAATTTTTCTTCACCCAACGTGTAATTAGACTCTGGAATTCATTGCCGGAGAACGTGGTACGGGCGGTTAGCTTGACGGAGTTTAAAAAGGGGTTAGATAGATTCCTAAAGGACAAGTCCATAGACCGCTATTAAATGGACTGGAAAAATTCCTCATTTTTAGGTATAACTTGTCTGGAATGTTTTTACGTTTGGGGAGCGTGCCAGGTGCCCTTGACCTGGATTGGCCACTGTCGGTGACAGGATGCTGGGCTAGATGGACCTTTGGTCTTTCCCAGTATGGCACTACTTATGTACTTATGTACTTATGTACTTATGCATGCCTATTTAGGTGTTTCATTTTTATCGTGCTGTCATTGCAAGTATCATATCTATGTTACATGCTTTCCATGCTGCTTATTGCGGTCTATCATTTATATTCTGCTAATATTTACCATATCATATCTGCTGTGCTGTTTGAGTGTGTACATTTCTCATGCTAGACCATGTTATTCCTGCTTCTAGGATTCAGTTTCCTATCTCCAAATTTACCTCATTTGGTCATTTCACTAGAGTTATGCTGTTAACAAAATTACAAGTGTTACGTTAAGCTGTGCCCACCGTACACCCACCACCTTGGGTGAATCTTTTCATAAAGGTGGTTAATAAACCTCAGAGGCTTCTGTGGATCTGCACATGATGTAGTTGTTTTAAGAGGGATGGGTCGTGGGGGAGGCATATACTTTAGTGGAGGGTTCAGGAAGGGGTGATGGGATGTTGATTGATAATGCATTAGGTGGGGGAGGGGAAGAATGGATGGTGAAATGAAAAATTCATGCTGTTGGTTAATTCTGATTGTTTCTCTGTATTTCTACTAAAAAAAGGTTTTCGCATAAAGGTGAATAATAAATCCCAACAAATAAAGACATAGTTGCAGTGAAGAGCTAAAATTTTGTCTTAGGCTTGTGTTAAGAAGCTGTGCACGCACTAACCCCCTAATTCTATAAAAGTTGCCAAAAATTGTGCACGCAAATTTAATTGATTAATTACTTTAAACAAGCAATCATTTGCAGGAATTAGATTTAATTGGAACTTACACGCGTAAATTTAGGCGCAGGATACGGCCTACCTTTTACATGCGAGTACCAAAAAGGGGCATAGAAATGAGAGGGCCAAGGGTGGAATGGAGGCGACCTTAACGTTTATGTGCATTGTTGTAGAATATACTCAAAACCCAACCAGTGAAGGAATGACATTGCAAGGAGGAAAAAAGATCTCATACAACTGCGGCAAACAAAGAAAAACACCACTTTTTTTTAGCGATTCTTCTGCCCACAGTGGAAAAAAGTAATCATTAATCCTTGTAATATCATTCCTTCCCTGGTTGGGGTTTGAGTATATTCTATAACAATGCATAAAACTGGCTAAGGGGTCCTTTTACAAAGGTGCGCTAGTGTTTTTAGCGCGTGCTAAAAATAACCACGTGCTAAACATTAGAGACATCCATATATTTCTATGGGTATCTCTAGCATTTAGCACATGGTAATCATTAGCGTGCACTAAAACCGCTAGCACGCCTTTGTAAAAGATCCCTTAAGTGCTGACTCCACCCCCAGAACACCCCCCTCCCCCCCCAAAATAGCCATTTTTCATTTTGGCACTAACCAGTTGAGTACCATTGAAAATTAGCGATTAGCCCTGAACAGGTGATTTAACTGGCCAGGAGCCATTTCTGGCCATAGAAATTGCTTTGAATATTGACGTCTTTGTGGGTTTTTTTTTCATTCACTGATAACAGTGCCCGCGCTTTGCAAAGATTGCATTCACTAAAGAAGGGGCCTTTTTAAGGAAGAGTATGTGCTCTTTGTAAAGAGCATATACTCTTGATGACATTCTTACTGGAATGAAAAAAAAATTCCCTGGTAAGAAATGAACATAACCAACATTCCCATAAACAATATGGGAAATGTTCTAGCTGGCCACCCCTATAATGTAGTAGCTTGATACTTAGTGTGCACTGATTCTTGCATTAACTGTAGAGTAGGGGCAATGGATGACCATGGGCTCTGTTTTACATTTAACACTTGCTATGCTATAGATGTTTTATATTCTGTGATATGCCCTATTTATTTAGATTTTGCTCATACCTTTTTCAGTAGTAGCTCAAGGTGAGTTACATTCAGGTACTCTGGATATTTCTCTGTCCCAGGAGGGCTCTCAATCTAAGTTTGTACCTGAGGCAATGGAGGGTTAAGTGACTTGCCCAAGATCACAAGGAGCAATGGTGGGATTTGAACCAGCCACCTCTGGACTGCAAGACCAGTGCTCTAACCACTAGGCCACTCCTCCACTAGCACTATTACATCTAGAATCTCAAATAGCAACATTCCAGAATCTCAAAAAGTGGCAACATTCCATGTAGAATCTTCAATAGTAGCAACATTCCATGTTCCACTGCACTAACCATTAGGCTACTCCTCCACTAGTAACATTCCATATAGAAGCCTGCCCTTGCAGATCAGCAACACAGCCGCGCAGGCTTCTGTTTCTGTGAGGCTGACGTCCTGCACGTACGTGCAGGACGTCAGACTCACAGAATCAGAAGCCTGCGCAGCCGCATTGCTGATCTGCAAGGGCAGGCTTCTACATGGAATGTTGCTAGTGGAATAGCAACATTAACATTCTATGTAGAATCTCCTATAGTAGCAACATTCCATGTAGAATCTCAAGGTGAGTTACATTCAGGTAGTCTGGATATTTCTCTGTCCCAGGGGGGCTCACAATCTAAGTTTGTACCTGAGGCAATGGAGGGTTAAGTGACTTGCCCAAGATCACAAGGAGCAGCAGCAGTGGGATTTGAACTGGCAACTTCTTGATTGAAAGACTGGTGCTCTAACCACTAGGCCACTCCTCGTAGGGTTCAGCGCGGATTACAAATAAAAGAAGCTACCACAGACAGGAGGAATTACACAGCAATAACAGAAACCCCATAGAACTGGCCATGGAGTAGGTAGTGATGAGCGTTGAGGTGGACCGCCTGCTCCAAGCCACTGGTATAGATCGAATAGAAGAGAGAAGCTCAGGGTGAATTGGACACTCTCTTTTGTTAACAGAATTCCTCTTAAAGCCTTGACCCGAGCTCGGGCGTGCCAACAGAGAAAAGTTACCAAAACTCAGCCGAGTGGAGAGACACTTGAAGCGGGTGGTTTGGGAAATATGTTACCTCAAGTACCCGTATGTGTCTATTGCAGTAAGGCGTACAGTAAGGGGTTAATTGCAATTAAATTTCTCTGTTTTAAAAATATTAGGGTACTAATCTGATCATTTGGTTACATTTCAATTTACGGCGGCGAGATAGTGGAATTCATTGCCTCTTCAACATAGGAATAATCTACATTACTTTTTGTTTCGAAAGGCACTTAATACTTTTTAATTAAAAAAAGAACTTGTCGTATCAAATAGAATGCACACGTAAGGAACTAGTCAAAGATTTGTATATTCCTGGGTATGTCCAGTTTCTTAATATGTATATCGCACTGAACTCCTATGGGGGCATGTCGCGATTAATAAGAAACATGGTAATGTAATGTAATATATATCCTTTTTCTGTTGTTTTTTCTTAACTGCATGAAATCAATTTTAAGAAAACAGTGCCCTTTTTTTTGTACCAAAGAGGAACTTATCTGCTAGAAAATATTCAAGACTGAAAGAATTACTCTTATGTTCTCTATCCCTAACTAAGGGCCCTTTTTACGAAGCTACAGCAAAAGAGGGCCTGCGATGGCGTCGGCACGTATTTTTGATGAGCGCCGATGTCCCCTTTTAATGCAGCGGGTAAAAGGCAGGTCTGTTTTTTCAGAGAATGGCCATGTGGCCATTTCGGGGGGGGGGGGGGGGGGAGTACTTACCGTCACCCATTGAGGTGTTAATAAGGGCTCCCGCGCTAACCCGGCAGTAACCTGGCAGTGCACGTCCCTGCCTGATTAACTCCGGGTACACACCAGTATTACAAAAATAAAACTATTCTTATAGTGCCGGATATGACATGCACTGGGGGTGGAACGACCACCGCTTTGTAAAAGGACCCTTAAATGCATTATTCATTAAGGGATTTCCCCATAGATAGTGAATAGGACTCATATTTGGAAAAGCGAAATACGAAAGCGCCAAACCCCTAAGAGAAAAACTACACTGGCTCCCACTGAAAGAACAAATTACGGTCAAAATCTGAACTCTGGTTCATAAAATCATTCACGGCGAGGCCCCGGTATATATGTCAGACCTCATAGACTTACCAACCAGGAACACAAAAAGATCATCACGCACATTCTTGAACCTCCATTACCCCATTTGCAAAGGACTTAAATGCAGTGGTGTAGCAAGGTGGGGGGGCGGGAGGGGCGGTCCGCCCTGGGTGTCAGCTCGGGCGGGGATGCTCCCTGCCAGCTCCCCCCCCCCTCGGCGCATCAACACCCCCCCCCGACCAGTGCCTACCCTCCTCAGCTCCCTCCGGCTCCAACCAGCTCCCGCACCCTACCTTTAAAGAAATTTCAGAAGCCATGGAGAGGCAAGGCGCAGCGCCTCGCGCCTGCATGTAAAAGAAGCGTGGATCCTCATCAGGCCTTCCCTCACACTGTCTGTCCCGCCCTCCGCTGACACAACTTCCTATTTCCGCAAGGGCGGGACAGACAGCGTGAGGAAAGGCCCGATGACGATCCACACTTTTTTTACATGCAGGCGCAAGGCGCTGCGCCTTGCCTCTCCATGGCTTTCGAAATTTCTTTAAAGGTAGGGTGCGGGAGCTGGTTGGAGGGAGCTGAGGAGGGTAGGCACTGGGTCGGGGGGGGGGGTGTTGATGCGCCGAGGGGGGGTGTCATCGTGCTGCACCCGGGGGGTACAACGGTGAACCGCCCCGGGTGGCAGCCCTCCTTGCTACACCACTGCTTAATGTAAATCAATACATGCATCTAGCTTCTCCTATATCAGCACGCAACTATGGAATGCACTACCAAATGCCATAAAAACAACACACGACCTGGCAGCCTTCCGGAAATTACTAAAGACCAACCTGTTCAAAAAGACTTACCATAATGATCCTTCATAAATGACCTGACATCAAAACTCTACCAGTACCAGACAAAATCGAACTCTCTATACCTGTTTGCTTCAATCAATTTGTCACTAATGAACGTTAATGCATTACCCCCTTATCTCTCAGGCCTGAAATGAACTGTTTATCTAACTTACTTTATAATTTATTTCAACATTTATGAACTTTAAATGCAATACTACTTTGTATTTCTCCTCCGGAAATGGCGTTCGCCATTACGGCATAATGTAAGCCACATAGAGCCTGCAAAAAGGTGGGAAAATGTGGGATACAAATGCAATAAATAAATAAATAAATAAATAAATAGGAGCAAAGCCTATAATGTCATTCTAAGAAGCACCACATTTGGCATTGATATTTTAATGGACAATAATACTCCACATTAATCTGTCTGTACAAGAATCACTTTATTTCTGAAAGTACACTTCCCTTTAATGTACTTCTCTTTCATGTGATTACACAGTCCCCATTATCAAGGAAATAACTGAAGCATTAATTTTTCAGTAAAAACTTCCCGCCATCTCCTGTTTGCTTTGTGATGGGTTTCAGATGTGTCAGCCCTTAGTGGAATATCTAAAACAGATAATATCTCAGATTGCTGTAACACACTCCAAGTAAAACATTAGTATTCTCTATGCAAGGGTTACACTTAGTTCTTTCATAAATTCCAATCAGCTCTGACTTGGACGTTTCCACTGATCATATTGTTTCCTGAATGCAAACACCATGTGCAAAAAGATAGTATTTGCTAATGGAAGTTTCAGTATGAAGTGACTCTTTTGGGCTACATGTGGAGAGACAGGAGCACATCAAGGCTCAAGAGATGCAGTATCAGAAAGAGGTAGAAATAGCAATTGTCGGAGGCGCTACTAGATAAGCCAATAAGAATTGTCAAGCTCTCTTCTTTCCCCTGTCCTTTTTAATATTTTGATCGAATCAACTGCAGTAAAATTCTACATCTATGCCAATGATATTCTTCTTGTCTTTCCTCAGTTCCCCTTCAATATTGACCTCTCCCCGCTTCAGTCCTGTTTAAACCAAACTGATCAGTGGTTAACCACTCACCGTTTAGTCCTCAACCTTTCTAAATGTACCGCCTTCTGGATCACAAGTCAATCTACTTCCCCTACTTAAGATCCTTCAATGTTGACCTCTCCCCTCTTCAGTCCTGTTTAAACCAAACTGATCAGTTTTTAACCACTCACCATTTAGTCATCAACCTTTCTAAATGTACTGCCTTCTGGATCACAAGTCGATCTACTTTCCCTACTCAAGATCCTTCATTACAGGGTACCCCACTTCAACTGGTACAATCTCTCAAATATCTTGGCATGACTCTTGATCCATCTCTGACTTTTCATCCCTACATTTCTGCTACAGTCACAAGCTGTTTCTTTTTCCTCTGTTTCATCAGGTCCCTCTGTTCTTCCTTAGATGATTCTTCTTGTGCAGCTCTTCTGTGCTCTCTTGATTACTGGGGTCTGAATAAAGTTTGTGGTTGGAGCATCTCATCTTGGTATTCTGTTTGATCAATTGAAGTTGGTCTCTTTTTCCACCACTTTTTGTGTTGCTCTCTAGTTTCCACCCATCTAAATTATTGTAATATTATTTATTCTGGTCTCCCGAAGGTATCCCTCAGGTGTCTCCAAACAGTACAAAATACCGCTGTTTACTCTCATTTGTGCTCAGATCGGATCACGTTATTCCCTTGTTGGCTGCCCACTACTGGCTCCCTATCCTGTATTGTATTCAATTCAAGATTCTCGCTCTCACACACTATACTCAGGCATCCCTTCTTATCTCTCTGCCCTCATCTCTCCCTATACCTCATCTAGAGTCCTCTAATCAGCCCGCTCTTCTTGACTGGCTCTTTCTCCATTGTACTGCTCTTGCCTCGAATTGACCTGCCATTCGTCCTTTTTCTGTGCCACCTCCACCCTATGGAATGCTTTCCCAATAGACCTCCGGTCTGTACAATCCTACCCCCGGTTCAGGTCCCTTTTAAAAACCTACCTGTTTATCTAAACATTCCCTTCCTGTCGTTGCCCCTAAAGGAGGGCCTTCACTGTTGCCTTCCCTGGCAGATGTAATTCTACTCTATTTCTATTTTTTTTTTCTTTTTTTCCTTTGAGAAATTTTATGGCGTTCCTTTCTGATTGTTTGATAATTGTACACCCCTCAGATTGTGCCACAGGGTGGTATATCAGATGAAATAAACTAATCTAAACTAAACTATCTTACAACAGGGGGTCCTCAAATCTAGTCCTTGAGGTCCACAACCCTTTTCACAATGAATATGTATGAATTTATTTTGCATGTAACAGAAGCAGTGAATGCAAATAGATCTCATACATATTCATTGTGGAAAACCAGGCTGGGTTCTGGAACTCGAGGACTAGATTTGAGGACCCCTACCGTACAGGCTCCAAAAGGAAGCTCTCGTTGGCACAATGCAAGTATTAAGAGGAACATTATCAGTGCATTTCAGGGAATGAAATCAAACCCAACATACTCTGGCTTATGAGTGATTTCTTCCTGCCACGTTATGTGCAAGACAAACCCATTTGCAGATATGACCTAAGAAGGACCATTCTAAATCACATGTGTCTGACGGAGATCTATTCTATGGTGGCAATTCAATAAATTGGTGCCAAGATCTAGGTGTCCCAATGGCATGTGCTTAGCGCAAATTTTATAATGGCTTCTTGGAACCATGGTTCCGTTATAGAATGCAAGTGTAAGTTTTCATTGGTCCCTCTTAGGTTAGCTGCCAACAGTTACACCAAGTCAATGGCAGTTGTAACTGCTAGTGCCTAATTGTGCCCTGAAGTGTTCATAAGTTCTAGTATTCTATAAGTTGCATATGTAGCTCAGACCAGTGGCACAGCTACGTGGGGCCACGGGGTCCTGGGCCCCCATAGATTTGGCCCTAGACCCCCTCTCGACCCTCCCTTCTGATGCCAACCATCCCCTCCCTGCCACCGTCGCTGTGGGCTACCTTTGCTGGCGGGGGACCCCATCCCCCGCCAGTCAAGGTCCTCTTCTTCTGGCGCAAGGCTTCGGTCTGTTTCTGAGTCTGTCTGCGCCGGAAGAAGAGAACCTCGGCTGGCGGGGATTGGGGTCCCCCACCAGCAAAGTAGGCAACGGCGGCGGGGGAGGGTTGGCAGTGGGAGGGGGGGTCGAGAGGGTCATCGGCGGGGGGGGGGGGGGGTCAAAGTTGGTGGTGGCGGCAGCGCCAGGGGGGTCGGCAGCGGTGGGGAGGCTAAAATGTGCCCCCTCACCTCGGGCTCTGGAGCCCAACCCCTGCCGAAGTCTGGCTACGCCCCTGGCTCAGACCCATCCATGTTGGCTCATATGTTATAGAATAGTGCCTAGTACTAATTGCCAGTTGTTGGCACCAGTCAAACTCATAAATGGTATTATTGTATAACTTACACACACAATTTGGTGGGGATTCTATAAACGGCACTCAAAATTCAGTACTGTAATAAATCGGCACTAAGCTCGTTTCTGCAAAGGACGCACGCCCTTTATAGAATCATTCTTATTGCTGATTCCCATGCGTAACTTTAGGTGCCAAAATTTATGCCTGCCGAAATGCTGGTGTGCAAGTTAGATGTATTCTATAAATATGCGCACAACTTTTTGGAACATCCCTGACATGCCCTTGGCCATGCCCCTTTTGAGTTACACACTAGTAGATTTAGGTTCCATGCGTTATAGAATAGCGCGCAGCCATATGCTAATCAGTGTCAATTAACATCAATAATTGGTTGATAGCACCCAGTTATTGGTAGTTAAAGGCTCGTTACTCAATTAAGTTGCTCACGGATCTTTGGGCATGCAGCTAAATTCGGGCATAGAATTCTCGGTGCCATATATAGAATCCAGGGGTATCCATCTGTCTTTAGGCACTGTTTTATAGAATTGCCCTTCAAGGTTTTTTTGTATCATTTGTGTGGGAGAATTCATTCTGATCTACTACAGTTCTCTAAATCCATTAAACATAATATTCAGCTGTTTGAAGAATGCATAAGATATCCATTTAAAGTTATGTATATCTGAAAGGAGTTGGTACATGGCAATGGGCTTGCTGACCACCAACCTGGTACTACCGCAAGTCCAACGCAGTGGCTGGCGGAAGTTCTGCCCCCAGCGTGCACCATTAGGAGATCTAGCAGTAATTAGGGAATAATAATACTGCAGGTGGTTACCCGGCGTTAATCGGGTAGTGCCACGCACTGCCTGGTTACCGCCGGGTTAACGCTGGAACCCTTACCCCAGTGCTTCCTCCAAAATGGCCATATGGCAAGTGCAAACTTACTGCACGACCATTTCATTTTTCCCAATTTTTCACCTGCTGCAGTAAAAGGGGACTGGTATGCAGTAAAAATGGGTCGTCACTGTTAGCACAGGACCCCTTTTACTGCAGCTTAGTAAAAGGGCCCCTAAGATTTTTAACTTGCGATATAGATGAGGAATGTTGTAATAATCAGCCAACTGACTCCAAATTCAGAACACAAAAATTATAATTCAAGACCAGGAAATATAAGCAGGGAGAGATTTACCTTTGTAGGCTTCAAAAGGAAAAAAAAAATCAGTATTACACATCATTTTATAATAAGGGTTTATGTGAAAAGGCAATGTGGAGGGGCATAATCGAACAGCGCCGGCCAAATAGATGGCCGGCCATCTATTTTGGCGGCGCCGCAAAGAGCAGTCCCGACCCGTATAATCGAAAAAGATGGCTGGCCATCTTTTGCTTCGATTATACAGTTTGGCCCTGCCAAATGGCAGAGATCGCCGGGTTTCAGATGGCCGGATTCGATTTTCAGCAATAATGGAAACTGAACCCGGCCATCTCAAACCCAGCGAAATGCAAGCCATTTGGTCGTGGGAGGGGCCAGCATTTGTAGTGCACTAGTCCCCCTGACATGCCAGGACACCAACCGGGCACCCTAGGGGGCACTGCAGTGGACTTCACAAATTGCTCCCAGATGCATAGCTCCCTTACCTTGGGCGCTGAGCCCCCCAACCCCCCAACCCCCCCCCAAGTCCACTGCCCACACCTGTACACCAATACATAGCCCTTATGGGTGAAGGGGGGCACCTACATGTGGGTACAGTGGGTTTTGGGGGGGTTTTGGAGGGCTGCCATTTACCACCACAAATGTAACAGGTAGGGGGGATGGGCCTGGGTCCACCTGCGTGAAGTGCACTGCACCCACAAAAAACTGCTCCAGGGACCTGCATACTGCTGTCATGGAGCCGGGTATGACATTTGAGGCTGGCAAAAAATGTTTTAAAATGTTATTTTTTGGGTGGAAGGGGGTTGGTGACCACTGGGGGAGTAAGGGGCGGTGATCCCCCATCCCCTCCGGTGGTCACTGATATCATTAAGCTCACTGATAATTACTTTGGCAGCAGTGGTCTCTTCCAGGACCTTTTGAACGGTCACGTCACCTAGCTGATTGTACTGACTGCCTGACTAAATGGTTAGAAACAATTATAAATCCCTGAACATGCAAAAATTATGTTAATGAGCATGATCATATACCTTGGCAACAGCAAGAGTTTGATTCCCACTGTGAGGATGTTATAATGCCATTGTATCGCTCCATGGTGCGACCGCACCTTGAGTATTGTGTTCAATTCTGGTCGCCGCATCTCAAGAAAGATATAGTAGAATTGGAAAAGGTGCAGCGAAGGGCGACTACAATGATAGCGGGGATGGGACGACTTCCCTATGAAGAAAGACTAAGGAGGCTAGGGCTATACAGCTTGGAGAAGAGACGGCTGAGGGGAGACATGATAGAGGTATATAAAATAATGAGTGGAGTGGAACAGGTGGATGTGAAGCGTCTGTTCACGCTTTCCAAAAATACTAGGACTAGGGGGCATGCGATGAAACTACAGTGTAGTAAATTTAAAACAAATCGGAGAAAATTTTTCTTCACCCAACGTGTAATTAAACTCTGGAATTTGTTGCCGGAGAAAGTGGTGAAGGCGGTTAGCTTAGCAGAGTTTAAAAAGGGGTTGGACGGATTCCTAAAGGACAAGTCCATAAACCGCTACTAAACGGACTTGGAAAAATCCAAAATTCCAGGAATAACATGTATAGAATGTTTGTACGTTTGGGAAGCTTGCCAGGTGCCCTTGGCCTGGATTGGCCGCTGTCGTGGACAGGATGCTGGGCTCGATGGACCCTTGGTCTTTTCCCAGTATGGCATTACTTATGTACTTATGTACTGCAGCTCCTTGTGACTCTGGGCAAGTCACTTAACCCTCCATGGCCCCTGGTACAAAATAGAATGTTTGTACGTTTGGGAAGCTTGCCAGGTGCCCTTGGCCTGGATTGGCCGCTGTCGTGGACAGGATGCTGGGCTCGATGGACCCTTGGTCTTTTCCCAGTATGGCATTACTTATGTACTTATGTACTGCAGCTCCTTGTGACTCTGGGCAAGTCACTTAACCCTCCATGGCCCCTGGTACAAAATAAGTACCTGAATATATGTAAACTGCTTTGAATGCAGTTGCAAAAACCTCAGAAAGGCGGCATGTCAAGTCCCATTTCCCTTCCCTTTTATACAAAAAAGAACATTTCCTTGTCAGCAGCATATTATGATTCAAACCATTTCTTATTCGCCATGCAACCTGCACTCTCATGAAAAACAGCAACTCCTTGGTGGGCTCAGGTAGCTAACGGATATTGCCCAGATATGGGCATTCTGCATATATATATCCTGTTTTAAAACAATGTTACAACTTGAACACTAATATATTTTCAGTTAATCAGTAATAAAATCATAAAATTATAGGCTTTAATAAAGTCAACAAATCAGCAATTATAGATACAGTGTGGACAGAGCTGTACTGTCCAGAACAATCCAGAATTCTAATACTTCTCGCTCTCCAGAGGTGAAAGACATTGTAGTGCAGGCAATCAAACATATAAATTGCGAGTGACCGTACTCACCCGCAAATGCGCAGTAGAGACTTTCCCTCTCTGTCCCGCCCCCGTGTTAATACGTGATGACGGGGCGGGACAGAGAGGGAAACTGCGCAAAGGGGAGGGAGGGAGGGAACTGCCGAGGTCGCTACCGCTCCCCCCCCAACCAGAGTCGCCGCCGCCGCCCCCCTCCACCCGGCCCGGGCCCTCTCTTCGCGATTCAACTTACAGCGCCGAAAACGCAGCAGGCAGATCAGCTGATCTGCCTGCTGCGGTTTCGGCGCTGTAAGTTGAATCGCGAAGAGAGGGCCTGGGCCGGCGACTCCAGGGGGGGGGGCGGTAGCGGCGACCTTGGCGGGGGAAGGGTGGCGGCGATCTGGCAAGGAGGGTAGCTGGAAATCTCGCCTGTTTTAATGGGCATAACGGCTAGTAGATGTAGAAAAAGAGAGAAATATACAGTTTCACCCATTTTGGTGTTTGTATCCTGCATGAAGCGTAAAAACCTTAGCTGGGTTGTTGAAATTGTAAGTACAGTTATTCAGCGTGATTTTCAAGATGGCGGGATAAAAAGTCCATATCGCGCCCCTATTTGTTTTAATTGCGGTCTGAGTGCCAGCAGTTGTTTTCTTGTATTCACAGTTTCTTTAGCAAAGTCTGGTAGTATAGCAATTTTGGATCATAAATCTGATGTTAACCACATAAAGCGCTTTTGATATTGACTCACGTCTAAATGAATCTGTGTATGAGAAATATTTGTTATAGATTTCTCATCAGTCATCTTTGACTATATCAGAACATGCACAGTAAGACCGGTTTCTGTAATTTAAAGTGACATTTAAGACACAAATTGTATGCGTATAAGGGGCAGCATCTTACATGAAAAAAAGACGAAACCCTTTATTCCATATGGTTTGAATTATGTATGATATGAGTCCTCTCAGAATAATTTCAGATGTGAAATCCCTTTAAGATGGGAAATTGCAAACAGATTTACCAAGCTGTTGTCCTACAGTAGGAGCAAAATCAGATAAATGTTCGGTGAATGTGAAATTATGAATGATTGTTTTTGGGTATGTCTGCCTTATGTCACACACAGTGAAACTCACTCTAACATGTGTTGTTTCTCATGAGAATGTGCTGACTGCAACCAAAGAAAGCAGTTTTCATCTAGAGGTTTACTTAACACAATAAATTAATAAGTAAATAAATAACACGATACAATACAAAACATTATAGCATGCTTCACAACACATACACAGGAAGACAGAGTGTGTGGAGGATAAAGAATGAAGAAGGGAATAGGTTGTTTAGGGCTTCTCTTCCTTGTGTGTTGCCTGGGAAAGTGGAGGTATGGTAACAGTCTCATAGCTCTACCACCTTACAGCAGGGGCGTTGCCAGACTTCAGTGGGAGGGGGGTCCAGAGCCCGAGGTGAGGGGGCACATTTTACCCCCCCCCCCGGTGCCGCTGACCCCCCCGCCATTGCCGACCCCCCCCACCATTGCTGACCCGCCGCCACCTTTCACGACCTCCTGCCCCCTCTACCCCCCTCCCGCCGCGAACCCTCCCCTGCCACTGCCTACCTTCGCTTTTGCTGGCGGGGGACCCCAATCCCCGCCAGCCGACGTCCTCTTCGTCCTGCAGTCAGTGCAAAAAAGTCTTTGTTCTGTTGCATGTGTTGTACGTGCAGGACATCAGACTCAGCAAAAGCGAAGGTAGGCGGCGGGGGAGGGGGAGGGGTGGTCGAGAGGGTCATCGGGAGGGAGGGTCCAGGACGAAATCTATGGGGGCCTAGGCCCCACATAGCTACGCCACTGCTTTACAGAGGTGACTTCAAGGTTGTGACACATTGCCACTAAGTTCAGATCAATGCTCCATCAAGCCTAGTATTTCCAACAGTGGTCAATCCAGGTCAAAAGCACCTGACAGAAACCCAAAAGGTAGCTAGATTCCATGCTACTGACCCCCAAGGATAAACAATGGCTTTCCATAGGTCTAACATAACAACAATCTATCAACTTTTTCTCCAGGAACTTTCACAAACCTTTTTACAACATCCTCCAGCAGCAAGTCTCAGAGCTTAACTATGAATTGAGTGAAAAAAGTATTTTCTCCTATTTACTACCTTGTAAATTTATAAACTGGCTATCTACCTCAGCTCCCAATATCCGAGATGATCCCTTGAGCTTAACTTTAACAACTCCTAACTCAAAAAAGGGGTAGCTTTGTTGTAGAATACTTGGTGCTCCCACCCATTAAAAAAATTTAGTTTTGTTTTTATTCAAGTTTAACCTGTGGGAGGAAGCCCATGACTCAATCAAGTTCAAACAGTTAAACAGAGCATCAGTATCATTGCTAACAATGGAAAGAACAGCATTACATCATCTGCATATATAAATACTTTAATATTAATTTTATCAAGAGCAGTGCAGTGTGAATCCTGGAAATCAGAGCTGTTTCAGTGTGACATATGTTCTATAGAGGTACCAAGTGTTTTTACAGAGTTTTAGGTAACTGCTTTGGTTGTCAACATACCAGTGCATATCAACATAATAGTTTTAAACATGTTAACATAGGGGTCAATATTTAGCTGACGTGATAAACGTACCAAGTTAAATGCTTACACTAACTCAGAACAGTGTAGTAAATTTAAAACAAATCGGAGAAAATGTTTCTTCACCCAATGCATAATTAAACGCTGGAATTCGTTGCCGGAGAACGTGGTGAAGGCGGTTAGCTTGGCAGAGTTTAAAAAGGGGTTAGATGGTTTCCTAAAGGACAAGTCCATAAACCACTACTAAATGGACTTGGGAAAAATCCACAATTCCGGGAATAACATGTATAGAATGTCTGTACGTATGGGAAGCTTGCCAGGTGCCCTTGGCCTGGATTGGCCGCTGTCGTGGACAGGATGCTGGGCTCGATGGTCTTTTCCCAGTGTGGCATTACTTATGTACTTATGTCCTCTACTTGGCTCACTTTTATTACATAGAGCAGTGATTTAACCTATTATGATGTCATAGTGGCTCATTCCACCAATAAGAGCCAACCTCATTAGTGATGTCACAATGGCTTGATTGTATAGAATGTTTGTACGTTTGGGAAGCTTGCCAGGTGCCCTTGGCCTGGATTGGCCGCTGTCGTGGACAGGATGCTAGGCTCGATGGACCTTTGGTCTTTTCCCAGTGTGGCATTACTTATGTAGTTAACTTAATATTTATATTTAGCACTGCTACTCAAAAAGGTAGTGGTGTTCAGTATACTTATATAGGACTAGGTGCTTACATTTACATGCATTCTGTGTTTGTAAATGTTTAGAATACTAGCATTTATGCGTGTCTGGGCCCACCTATGTGTGTAAATGCTATCATGGCATTTAATTGTTTTCTGCAAGGACCTGTTTAACTTACATAGGGGCCAAAATGTGGTAAAAAGTGGCCATAGTGCGTGCTTA
Source organism: Microcaecilia unicolor (assembly GCF_901765095.1). Classification (NCBI taxonomy): domain Eukaryota; kingdom Metazoa; phylum Chordata; class Amphibia; order Gymnophiona; family Siphonopidae; genus Microcaecilia; species Microcaecilia unicolor. The sequence goes on from NW_021963213.1 coordinate 102,214, forward strand.
CGCGAGTCATTCAGGTGCACTAAGGGCATTTTACCACATGGCTAAAATGGCCAAATTTCTGAGTTTTTCTTTTAATGGCCATGTACTAATTTTCCCATTAGCAAATGGTAATTAGCCTGTGAGCCCCTACCACCACCTATTTTGTAGGCACTAAAGGCTCTTGCGCTAATCATGTGCTAATCGGTTAGCATGTGGCCATGTAGCTATGCTAACTTATTACATAAGTACATAAGAACATAAGAATAGCCCTACTGGGTCAGGCTAGTGGTTCATCTAGCCCAGTATCCTGTTTCCAAGTACCTGGCAGAATCCCAAAGAGTACCAAGATTCTAGAATCCCAAAGAGTACCAAGATCCTGGAATCCCAAATAGTGGCAACATTCCATGTAGAACCCCAAAGACTAGCAAGATTCTGGAATCCTAAAGAGTAACAAGATTCTGGGATCCCAAATAGTAGCAACATTCCATGTGGAACCCCAAAGAATAGAAATATTCTGGAATTCTAAAGAGTAACAACATTCTGGGATCTCAAAGAGTAGCAACGTTCCATGCTACCAATCCTAGGGCAAGCAGTAGCATCCCCATGTCTATCTCAATAGCAGATTATGGACTTTTCCTCCTAGAACTTGGCCAAATCCTTTTAAAACCCAGATACGCTAATGCTGTTTCCATATCCTCCAGCAAAGAGTTCTAGAGCTTAACTATTTGTGAGTGACAAAATATTTCTTCCTATTTGTTTTAAAATTGTTTCCATGTAACTTCCTTGAGTGTCCCTTAGTCTTTGTACTTTTGGAATGGGTAAAAAGATCAGTTCATTTCTACTCGATCTACACCACTTAGGATTTTATATCTCCTCTCCTCTTAGCTGTCTCTTTTCCGTGCTGAAGAGGCCTAACCTTCTAGCCTTTCCTCATATGAGAGGAGTTTCTTCCCTTTTATCATTTTGGTTGCTCTTCTTTGAACCTTTTCTAATTCTGCTACATCTTTTTTGAGATACGACAACCAGGAATGAACGCAATAATGAAGCTCAGGACATGCCTACTTGCCACCCCCAACACTAAAATTAAAATGTATTTTTCAGTGTGTGAGGTAGCGTGCACTGATGCCACAATTACTGCACGATGCCTGAGTGCACCCCCGCAATACGGCATTTTAAGCGGCGGGAATAGGGTTACCATATTTTGTCCCCCAAAAAGGAGGACACATGCCCCGTCCCCACCCCACACCCCTCCCCCTTTCACACCCCACCCCGCCCCCTTTCCTGCCCTCACTCCGCCCCCTGTCACATTTTCCCCTCCCCACTGTCACACACCCTGTCACCCACCTTCCCATCACCCCCCTCCCTTTACCTTACTACTGCCCTGGTGGTCTAGTGACCTCTTCAGGGCAGGAAAGAGCCACCTCTTTCCTGCCCGGAGCGCTGCCTTGCATGCATCCTTCCTGTTGCTGATCTCGGCACCGATTCAAAATGGCCGCCAAGAGTTGAAGTCTTACGAGGTCACTTCAACTCTCAGTGGCCATTTTGAATTGGCGCCGAGATCAGCAACAGGAAAGATGCATGCAGGACAGCGCTCCGGGTAGGAAAGAGGGGGCTCTTTCCTGCCTCGAAGGCGGAAGAGGTCACTAGACCACCAGGGCAGTAGTAAGTAAGGAGAGGCTAGCAATCTGCCCGTTTGTCCGGATTTCTGGACAAACGGACAGGCTGGTGGGTGACGGAAGCTTGCAATAGCCCACCAGTGTAGATAGTAGAGACCAGCACAGTGACAGAATAAGTATGTTTGGGATTAACAGACTGGGTAAAAGACAAGAGAGAGAGAGAGATAAGGCCCATAGAATTTGATTTCTATGTGTGTGTGTGTGTGGGGGGGGGGGGGGGGGGGAGTGGATTTCTCCAAATGGACTAGTTTTGTTTATGGAAACCAGAATGCAGAGGTGGCCAAAAAGGGATGCGTAACTACATAAGGAATCTTTATTAACTGACTCAACACAGTCATATTTCAGCATAATGCCTGCATCAGGGGTTCGTGAACGTTTTGTGCACACTTAGCTACTTTTGTATATACTGTAACAGGAATGAGCTTCACTCTCAATCTTTTGAATGGTAGAGTACCAAGACGGAAGCTAACAAAGCTGACTTGGCTAAGATGAAAGATACCTTAGTTTGAACAGCGGAGATAGAAGCAACCACATAGACTAGGTGAGCCAAATGCTCCTTATCTCCCATCGTCTACTCTGTTACTATATTCCTTATCCTTTATTTTTCAGTCCGGTTTGATAAGGACACAAGAAAATGAATTCCTTATATCACCATTACCTCAGCACCTGGCAGAAGAACATAACTACTCATCGCCTGCTGGACATCATCCTCATGTACTATATAAACGGACAGCAGAGCCTAAAGTACATCGTCACAAAATAGATTACAGTAACGACCATTTGTCTAGTCGTCTTAGCCGAATTCACACTTACCACAGGCAACATTACCAAGAGCATCATGAATTACCAAGGTTTCAGAAGCAGCATTTTTGTGGACGGCGCAAGAAATGTATGTAAGGAAACTTTCTTTTTTTTTTACTTAAGATCATTGGTAGACTCTAAACCCTACGGTTTAAAAGTACCTACAAACTGGTGGTGTTTAAAACCATTGATAATAATGTTTGAACACAGAAGCCTTTATAAAAATGTGCTGAATAAAAGCCAGTTGATTGTACTGTGCTAGTGCTGCACTCATAAGAATGTCAATATTTGTTTTACAGTAGCATTTATCAACAAGTTAATTGGCCAGATTGTTGATAAAGGTGTACCTTGGTTTTCTTTAGAACTTCTATTTGCGCTTATGGAAAAATCATAAGACTTTAACTTTAAAAAGATAGCAGAGGTGGGTGCAGTTATTGTGCATTTCATTGTAATACTGTGAAATTCTCAGTAACTGATTATCTCAGAAATCCTTTGATGGAAAGTGTTTTTTTCTTAGACATAGATCCTTATGTGAACTTGCACAGTGACTGTCGACTGAAATGTAAGTAATTTAGTATGAGTTTTCTGTATTTTTAAGTGCCTGCACAATGTCCCCATGAGAATAGTAAATTTCTATGTTCTTGGCTTTAGTAGAAATAGAGGGGCATAATCGAACGGGGGCGCCCATCTCTAAGGACGGCCCCGTAAAGGGGCGTCCCCGACCGTATTATCGAAACAAGATGGGCGTCCATCTTTCGTTTCGATAATACGGTCGGGGACACCCAAATCTCAACATTTGGGTTGACCTTAGAGATGGCCGCCCTTAGAGATGGCTGCCCTTGGTTTTCGCCGATAATGGAATCCAAAGACGTCCATCTCAAAAACGGCCAAATCCAAGCCATTTGGTCGTGGGAGGAGCCAGCATTTGTAGTGCACTGGTCCCACTCACATGCCAGGACACCAACCGGGCACCCTAGGGGGCACTGCAGTGGCCTTCACAAATTGCTCCCAGGTGCATAGCTCTCTTACTTTGGGTGCTGAGCCCCCCAAACATCCCCCCAGGTCCGCCTGCCTGAAGTACACTGCACCCACTACAACTGCTCCAGGGATCTGTATACTGCTGCGATGGACCTGAGTATGGCATTTGAGGCTGGCATAGAGGCTGGCAAAAAAATATTTTTAACCTGTTTTTTATGGTGGGAGGGGGTTAGTGACCACTGGGGGAGTAAGGGGAGGTCATCTCTGATTCCTTCCGGTGGTCATCTGCTCAGTTCGTGCATCTTTTCACGGCTTGGTCATGAAAAAATAGACCAAATAAAGTCGGCCAAGTGCTCATCAGGAATGCTCTTCTTTTTTCCATTATTGCTGAGGACGCCCATCTCCTAAACACACCCCCATGAACTTTGGTCGTCCCCGCGACGGAAAGCCATCGAGGGTGTCAAAAAATTGACTTTCGATTATGTCGATTTGGGCGGCCTTGCGAGAAGGGCGCCCATCTCCTGATTTGTGTCGAAAGATGGGTGCCCTTCTCTTTTGAAAATAAGCGTGATAGTTGCACATTTAAATGGTGTTTTTTTTAATTTTATTTTTTATTCAATTTAATCATTTTTACAAGACGATATGCTTGTTCAAGCAATTCAGCAAAGTAACAAATTGAAAAGAAAACAAAATTAAGGAAATAATATAATAAACTTCCTTAGACCACAACAAATGGGAGAGGGGTCAATGGAAAATAAAGAATTAGATAAGTAACAATACGTAGAACTTTACATAAAGAACAAGGTAAAAGCTTAGCATGAAAACCTCATCCTTACTTTACATAATATTCCAACAAATTCATAACAAATTCGTAGGCAATCTATTTCAAATCCAAAAAGGCCTTAAGTTGTTCTGGGGCATACAAAATATAGATGCGTGAAATGGCCTCCTGGTGAAGGTCCTGAAAACGCAGACTGTATCAGAATTTCAGAAAGCATGGGACAGGCATGTGGGATCCCTTAGGAAAAGGAGAAGCTAGTGGTTATTGAGGAAGGGTAGACTGGATGGGTCATTTGGCCCTTATCTGCCATCAAGATTCTATATTTCTATGTTTCTTTTTAGAGCCCCCCCTAAATAGAACGAGGCATTTAAGTGTTTCTAAATCTACTCAGTAATGGAGGAAAATGTTCTTGTTAATGAGACAGGAAACATCTTGGTGTGTCTTTCCTGCTGGCTTATCCTTGTAAATATCCAGCAAAAAGACTGTCCTTAAGTTATCCAGCTAGCAGACTAAGGGCTCCTTATACAAAGCCACAGTAAAAAGTGGCCTGTCGTAGTATGGGCATGTCTTTTTGGCGCATGCTGGGACACTTTTTACCGTGACTGGGAAACGGGCATGTAAAAAAATGAATACTAGCGCACGTCTATTTACGGCTTGAGCCCTTACCACCAGCCATTGACCTAGCAGTAAGGGCTCATGCGCTACCTGCATGGTAACCAAGCAGCACACACCAATTTGGCCGCGCTGCCAATTACCGCTGGGAATGCCCCCCCCCTGCGGTAGAAAATAGAAAAATATTTTCTACTGCGGGATTCAGCACGGTCAAAACTCAGAATTACCACCAGTCGCATGCACTACCCTAGTGGTAGTGCTGCTTTGGCACATGCTACCCGCGCATTAGTCCTCCGTGGCTTTGTAAAAGGGTTTCTAAGGGCCGTATTTACTAAGGTGCGCTAGCGTTTTTAGCATGCGCTAAAATGAGCGAGTGTTAAATGCTAGAGACACCCATATATTCCTATGGGTGTCTCTAGTGTTAGCATGCTCTAAAAAATCCAACTTGCCTACAGTGCAGCTTAGCATACAAGGCCCTGAATATCAACCTATCAAGATTACGCTGCTGGTCTCCTCTCTCTCTGGATATTCATCGCTGTTCACTATCTGGAAAGCAGACTGAATATTTGGATTTTTTTAATCTTCTGTGGATGGCACTTTAGAAAACACACTGACTGCAATAGCTGAATATTTTATTTATTTATTTATTATCTCATTTGTACCCCACAGTTTCCCAATAGTGTCAGGCTCAATGTGGCTTACAGCGCACCACAGAGGCAGACGGCAATGCAGTAAAATGAAGCTAATACAGCAGAAAACCTTAACACAAGAGATAATGGGGAGGAAGAGGAAGGAATGGAAGGAGTAGGGAAACCAGGAGAGAGGAGGGAAGGGGAATGTATCCAAAATTGTCTCTGGATTGATGCGCATCCAACAGTGGAGACACATGCAGAGACCGTGGGATAAGCGTTTCCAAATAACATGGTCTTTAGTGATTTCCTGAAGGCTAGGTGGTTGGTGATGGTTTTTATGGTTTTCGGCAAAGAGTTCCAAAGCTGAGTGAATATTGACACATTGATTGTTATAGCCAAGCCCAACTGAGTTACATACCTCAAACCAAAGAGATAAATAAAGGTTGGAGAAGGGTTGGGCTGGAGAGATGTGTTCAAGAGCTCAGTGCTTGTAAGTCTGAAACCATTAGAGGAACTTCATAATGATGGTTATGATTGTCAGTGGTTTCTAAAATATCATTAAGTAGAGGAGTGTGGTAGCCGTGTTAGTCCACTCTTAAGGTTATCAATAGAAATCAAACAAAATAAAACATGGAAAAGAAAATAAGATGATACCTTTTTTATTGGACATAACTTAATACATTTCTTGATTAGCCCATTATAAACCATAAAGCTGTATGTCTCTGTTGATCACCCCACCCCTCACCTATCCACACCCATCCTGTTAGAATATCAGTGATATGCTTTGATGTCCCCATGCATACCTCCTACCCACCCCCATCCTCCCACCCTGTCAGACTGTCATAGTAATGCTTGAATGTTTTCACTTATATACACTGTCAGCTAGCACATTTGCTTATTTCCGATCTGACGAAGAAGGGCAACCTTCGAAAGCTAATCAAGAAATGTATTAAGTTATGTCCAATAAAAAAGGTATCATCTTATTTTCTTTTCCATGTTTTATTTTGTTTGATTTCTATTGATAAAATATCATTGTACTTATATATCATAATGGATTCTTGTTATGTGGAAAATTCAAAAAAGATGTAGTGAATTAGAAAAGGTACAGGGAAGGGTTACGAAAATGATAAAAGGGATAGGACAACTTCCCTATGAAGAAAGGCTGAAATGGCTTGGGCTCTTCAGCCTGGAGAAAAGACAGCTGAGGGGAGATATGATAGAGGTGTATAAAATACTGAGAGGAGTGGAATGGGTAGATGTGAATCGCTTGTTTAGTGTTTCCAAAAATACTAGGACTAGGCAATGAAGCTACAAAGTAGTAAATTTAAAACAAATCAGAGAAAATATTTCTTCACGTAATTAAATTCTGGAATTTGTTGCCAGAGAATGTGGTAAAAGCAGTTAGCTTAGCGGGGTCTAAAAAAGGTTTGGATAGCTTCCTAAAAGTCCATAAACCATTATTAAAATGGACTTGGGAAAATCCACTGCTTATTTCTAGGATAAGCAGCATGGAATCTGTTATACTGTTCTGGGATCTTGTCAGGTACTTGTGACCTGGATTGGCCACTGTTGGAAAAAGGATGCTGGGCTTGATGGAGCTTTGGTCTGTCCCAGAATTGCAACATTTATGTAGGAGCATAAATTTAGGAGCATAACCTTTATAGAATAAGGTCCAAACTGCATGCTAAGCTAGTATTCTGTAAAGGGTGCTTAGCACTCCTTTGCAGAATGATAGTTTAATGCAGATCATTTAGGTACCAAATTGTGGTCGCCATTTATTGAATGTGGTGCTATGTGCATATTCCCCCTAATTCTATAATCTTAGTGCCTAAATGTAAGCACCACTTGCATGCTAAGATTTTAGAATACTAGTTCTTACATATTTGAATGTAACAGTTATACATGCATGTGCCGGTTGGCCACTAAGCTGTATTTTATGAGGCTGGGGCCCTTTTACAAAGCATCAATAAGTCCAACGCATAGATGTTTAGAATGCTAGCACTTACACACATATGTATGCACATACCACCATAAATGCTAGCAGGGTTCCTAACTGTTATTCTACCAATGCTCGCTTAACTTACTTAACATGTATCTGCAAAGGGGGATGTACATGGAGAAGATCGAGACTGGGGCTTAGGCGGGTGTCCCACTTATACAGGTAACTTACAGAATAAGCAATTAGGTACTCACACTCATGCCAGCTCTATGGCTGCTCTAATTGCAAACACCTAAATATTAAATATTAGACGCATCGATACAGGGTTTAGCTAGTAGTCTATAATGAAAGAGAGGAGGGAGAGAGGAGACATGATAGAGACGTTTAAATATCTCAAGGGCATTTATGCACAGGAAGAGAGCCATTTTTCAAATGAAAGAGAGCTCTGGAATGAGGGGGCATATGATGAAGTTAAGAGAGAACAGGCTTAGGAGTAATCTAAGGAAGTACTATTTCACAGAAAGCTTGGTGGAGGCGTAGAATGGTCTCCTGGTGGAGGTTGTGGAGTCAAGGACTGTTTCAGAATTTATAAAGGCATGGGATAAGCATGTGGGATCGCTTAGGAAAGGGAAGAGTTAGGGGTTAGAGAGGATGGGCAGACTGGATGGGTCATATGGCCTTTATCTGCCGTCATGTTTCTATGTTTCTATGGAACCTAGGTGCCTACATTCCTTTATAGAATAAACAGCCTAAATGGAGGAGCCCCGTTATAGAATTGCCCCCAGGATGACCATATAGCTCCGTGATTTTCTTGGGCCTCTTCTAAAAGTGTGGTCTTTTTCTTTTCTAGACACACCCAAACCCCCCACCAAGGATACTTATATCCAGCCAGATGAATATGGAAGTTCAGCAAGGTTAAGACGATCTACTGAAAAACTACAGAACGGTGAAAGTCTAAATGTTGAAACCCTAGTTGTGGCAGACAAAAAAATGGTAGATAAGCATGGAAGGGAGAATGTGACCACTTACGTTTTAACAGTTATGAATATGGTAAAATATTCCATTCTACTACTATTGCAATTTAATTGAAAGCACTATTATAGAAAACATTGACAAGCAGTTGCAATTAGCAGTTAATCATACGATCCAGCCGTCCCATGAAGATTTGTCATTAGAACTAAAATGTAAGATTTCGATTTATCAACACTAATGGGAACTGCTTCATCCAGCAGACATCAATTCTAGTCGGTTGGAATTTTCTACTCTGTTTAAATTCATGAATGTTGTAATAAATTGAGACAGATGTCTGTGTGAGGGGATTGCATTAGGGTGTCTTCATAAATTGATTACTGCTTCAAAATGTTTACACAGTTTGAAATATCTGGCTTCACTGACACTAGTTATGGCTTCTGTAATAATAATAATAGTGAAACTCGTAAATGTATTTTATAGATTTTTTTTTTTTACTTTGTTTCCTAATGTTCATGCAGGTTTCCAGTCTTTTTAAAGATGGCACAATTGGAAAGGACATAAATGTTATAGTTGTGAGTCTTCTGCTTCTGGAGCAAGAACCTGTAAGTTCTATTTTGTTTTACTTGCATGCTTATAGGCTTATATTGAACTTTATGAACAAATATATAATTCTACTACTACTAAACATTTCTATAACGCTACTAGATTTACGCGGCACTGTACAAATGAGCATGAAGAGACAGTCCCTGCTCAACAGAGCTTACAATCTAAATTAGACAGACGAACAGACAGCTAGGGGTGGGAAATTGCAGTGGTGGGGGTGATAAGTGAGGGTACTGAGTAAGAGAGTCATGATTAGGAGTTGAAAGCAGTAGCAAAGAGGTGGGCTTTAAGCCTAGATTTGAAGACAGCCAGAGACTGAGCCTGATGTACCGGCTCAGGGAGTCTATTCCAGGCATAGGGAGCAGCAAGATAGAAGAAACGGAGCCTGGAGTTAGCAGTGGGGGAGAAGGGGGACGACAGGAGATATTTACCCAGCGAACGGAGTTCACGGGGAGGAGTGTAGGGAGAGATGAGAGTGGAAAAGTACTGAGGAGCTGCGGAGTGGATGCACTTGTAGGTCAATAGGAGAAGTTTGAACTGTATGCGGAAGCGGATAGGGAGCCAGTGAAGTGACTTGAGGAGAGGGCTAACGTGAGTATAGCGACTCTGGCGGAATATAATCCTGAAGTCATTTTATGTTCTTTTGAGTTTCTTATCTTTGCTTTTCATTCTGAACCTCTAAGAAGGGATGACAATTGGTGCCTAGTTATCATTATCAAGCTCTTTGAGTGGGACAAGGTTCCCAGAGTTTGAACCTTGTCTTATTTCTCTTTGTCCAGAAAGTGTAGGTAATTTTTGAGATCAAACAAAATAGTTTCTAACTTGGAATTTTTGTCAACTTTTCTAGGCCGGGCTTATTATTAATCATCGTGCAGATCAGACATTGAACAATTTTTGTCAGTGGCAGTCAGCTCTTGTTGGTAAGAATGGGAAACGCCATGACCATGCCATCTTACTTACAGGCTTGGATATCTGCTCCTGGAAAAATGAACCCTGTGATACGTTGGGTAAGCATATATTTCAGTTTCTGTTCCTATTAACCAATAGTTTTGCACAGAGATAGGGGCTCTTTAATAAGGTATGGGGTCCTTTTTCTAAACAGTGGCCTGCGGTAGTGTGGGCATGTGTTTTTGGCGTGCGCTGGACCAATTTTTACCGAGTTTGGAAAAAGGACTTTTTTAATGGGATGGGAAAAGGCCATGCGGTAAAACTGAAACCAGCTTGTGCCTAAAACCGGCCTGAGTCCTTAATACCACCCATTGATCTAGCAGTCAGGGCTCATGCGCTACACATACATTAACCGGTTGGTGCGCGCCAACTGCTAATTACTACCAGAAATGCCATGTGCGGTAGGAAATAAATAAATCATCCAGGTGGTACGGGTGTGTGGAAAATCTGAAATTACCACCGGGGAGGGGGGGGGGGGGGGGGCGTGGTAGCCTGGCAGTAGTCTCGTTTTGGTATGTGCTGCACACGCATAGAAAAAGGGCCCCTATGTTAGGCATACAGGACCAGTTTCAGTAAATGATGCCCAAAGTTGGCGCCATTATTGTCTGCACTAAGGAGCCCTTTTACTAAGCTGCGTAGATGCCTATGCGTGCCCAACGCATGCCAAATTGGAGTTAGTGCCCGATTACCACATAGCCCTTGAAGTAATTTCAATTTTGGTGAGCATCCGCTACGCACGTCTGAAAAATATATTTTTATTTTCTGACGCCTCAGCTACGCTCGTCGAGTGGAATTTGACGTGCATAGACCATTACCGCCTGGCTACTGTGTGAGATCTTACCACTAGGTCAATGGCTTGCAGTAAGGTCTCAGACCCAAAATGGACGCACGACAATTTTCATTTTACCGCACGCCCGTTTTCAGCAAAAAAAAGGCATGTTTTGTAGGTGCACTAAAAAATAATTCTGCGTGTGCCCAAAACACACGTATACACTACCACAGGCCATTTTTCAGCGCACCTTAGTAAAAGGACCCTTAAGATACTATTCTATAAAGGGTGCTCCACACAGAACACCCTTTACATAATATTATCTTAGCATACTTCCCACATGAGGACTTATGCTTGCTAAAAACTTGGAGTAAATCCTTGCACCCAATTGATGATAGATGGGTATTTTATTTATTTATTTGTTGCATTTGTACCCCACATTTCCCCACCTATTTGCAGGCTCAATGTGGCTTACATAGTCCCTTCAAAGGCATTTGCCCAGTCGGTGGATAACAAATACAAAGTTGTATAGTGATCGTATGAGATAAAAGTGGAGAGTCGGAATGGATGAAGATTGCGTGTTGTCCTGTTCGATCATAGTCATACTGTGTTGGTAGGTGAAGAAGGTTATGTGGGGTCGTTGGGGTAAGCCTTTTTGAAGAGGTTGTTTTTTAGTGATTTCCTGAAGTTCAAGTGGTCGTGGATTGTTTTCACAGCTTTTGGGAGCCCATTCCAGAGAAGCCGGCTGCGTAAGTTGTTTTGTATTTCAGTCCTTTGCAATTTGGGTAGTGTAGGTTTAGGTAGGATCTTGATGATCTGATTTTGTTTCTTATTGGTAAGTCTATGAGGTCTGTCATGTATTCTGGGACTACGACCTATATGATTTTGTGGACTAAGGTGCAGATTTTGAGGATGATCCGTTCTTTGATTGAGATCCAATGCAACTTTTCTCGGTGGGGTTTGACACTTTTGAAGCGTGTTTTGCTGAATATCAGCCTGGCTGCTGTATTTTGGGCGGTGTGGAGTTTTTTTTATGAGTTGCTCTTTGCAGCCCGTGTAGATTCCGTTGCAATAATCTGCATGGCTTAGGACCATTGATTGTATTAGGTACGCAATGCAAGTATTCTATAACATTGTGCCTAATTTCTGAGAATGCCCCTAACCTGCCCATCACCACACCCCTTTTGAGTTGCTATGAAATTAAGTCATGCTTGTTATAGAATAGGGCTCAGGGCTGATTTGCACGTGACATCAAATGAGTGTCAATTTATGCTAATTTTTTATTATTATTATTATTATAAATGTTTATTAGCAATGTATACAAAAGAACAAAAACAAACGGAGCTTGCACACTAGGTTAACTCAAACCTAAGGGATACATAAAACCAATAACACCCATGTGTCTAACTATCACAAAACACAGCAACCAGTGAGCATTGAAGCTATGGTCATAATATCAAAAGTAGTATCAAAGTATTATTAGAGTAAATACTGTCCCTGCCCCAGGACATATTCAAAGCCAAATAAAACTAAGCTGTTATATTTGTTTAAGATAGATATCCACCTGATCCCTGCATGTCAGCTTCCTAAGATCTTCTTCCATTGTTCTAATGATAGGGCTTTTTACAATTTCCAGTGCTTAGAATCCTTTGAGCTGATAAATAGCACACATGAATCTTCATTCCTAAATGAGATTGCTCCCTCCCAACTCCCAATAGACAATATTAAGGAGATGCATCAAACAAAATAACAGTAATCTCTTTACCCACTTTATCCCAAAATTCTTGCACTACTGAGCAGGTCCACCAGTGGTGAAAAAGCATGCCCATAGCCTCACACCCCTTCCAGTATAATTCAGATACTGCATAATTCATTTTGTGCAACTTGACCAGAGAATAATTCCATAAGAACATAAGCGTAGCCATACTGAGTCAGACCTAGCCCAGTATCCTGTTTTCCAAACAGTGGGCAAGTCAGGTCACAAGTACCTGGCAGAAACCCAATTAGCAGCAATATTCCATGCTACCAATCCTGGGGCAAGCAGTTGCTTCCCTTGTCTGTCTGTGGAGTTTTCCTCCAGGAATTTGTCCAAACCTTTTTGGAACTCAGGTACACTAACCACTATTACTACATCCTTTGGCAAAGAGTTCCAGAGCTTAACTATTTGTTGAGTGAAAAAATATTTCCTTTTATTTTTTTGTAAAGTATTTCCATGTAACTTTCTCGAGTGTCCCCTAGTCTTTGTACTTTTGGAACGAGTAAAAAATCGATCTACTTGCTTTATACCACTCTGGATTTTCTAGACCGCAATCGTATCTCCCCTCATCCATCTCTTTTCTAAGCTGAAGAGCCCTAACCTCTTTAGCCGTTCTTCGTACAAGAGGAGTTCCATCCCCTTTATCATTTTGGTCACTCTTCTTTGAACCTTTTCTAATTTTCTAATGCCAGCACATTAAAACCTTTATATTAACCTCCGCACTGAGTAAAATATCCCTCTATTGTGCTTCAGAATAATCTATGTCTAAGTCCTTTCCCCACTCTATCATAGAAGGCAATTTATAAAATCCTTTAGATATCAAGAGAGCATAAACTGATGAGATCAATCCTCTGGCACCCAGATGGGATACCTACAGATATTCCCAATCATTCATGGATCTCTTTCAGATTCCTGCCCCCTTCTTCTGGTGCAAAAAAGTGCTTTACCCTTAAATATTTATAAAAATCCTTATTAGGAATCTCAAATTCCTTCTGTAGTTGGGGAAACGTTTTCATACCATTCTACTCAAGCAGCTGAGAGCAAGATTCTAAACCATATCTTTTCCACCCTACTATCTCCTCTCTATTGCACTTCCCAATTGAAAGGTGCCAAAATGGATCTTCCTCCTTCAGCTCCTCCAGTATTCCTTCTCAGTATCTTCCACCAGAAGGAGAGTAGATGTCTAGTATAGGGGGTTGCTATCTCCTGAGTCAGATGCAGCTCACACCTTGCCCTGATTAAGTACCTTAATTTACAATCTCCTAGTAGACTTTGTTCCAACCCCTCTTGTCAATCCCATAGATGTCAGATTTGTACAGCTTCGTAGTATGCTCTCGTCAGGTATTACTAGCTCCCTGCCCTCTGATTCATGCCTCCTGAAAATACTCAGGGCAGTTCTAGGAGGCTTGCCACCCCCCCCAATAAATTTGTATATAGGTTCTTGGGATCTATTTGGGGGGGGGGGGGGGGGAGGCATAATCTATACCCAAGGTCAATTTTATGTGGCCTGTTTGTTCTTCTGTTCTACTTAATTTTTTGTATGACTGTTTTTGGTTTATATTTTAAAGTCTGTACAGAACTTTTTTTAATGTTGTAAACTACTTAGATTTGTTTTAGATTTGTGGTGTATCAAATAGAATTAAACTTGAACTAGAGCACCTACTCATTTCTTAGTGGCCACTCAATGGCTTTCAGGTGGAAATGAGTTGGCCCTTCTATTTTATGCTGAAATTGAATTTGTGATCAGTTTCCATTTGTATTTTGCCTTCACATTCTTTTTATATAAGTTATCTTTATGATTTAAGGTATATTCAGTATTATATAGATATTTATTTAAATTGTTTAGGCTGCACCTATTATATTTGTTGTGAATATTGTAACTAAGTAGCATTGTCTTATAAGAAACCAGTTAGGGTTACTTTTACTAAGGTGTGCTAATGGATTTAGCGCACACTATCAATTATTGCATGCTAAATCCATTAGCCCACCTTAGCCAAAAGGAGCCCTTACTCTCTCCTCTTTATCAATTATATTTTATACAATGAATATCTGTTTTTCTCTTAGGATTTGCTCCTATAAGTGGGATGTGTAGTAAATATCGCAGCTGTACCATCAATGAAGATACAGGGCTTGGCCTTGCTTTCACGATTGCACATGAGTCAGGACACAAGTAAGAAATCTCTCATTAAGTCTTTCCCACACTCTTAAATCTTCTGTGTCGGTGGTGACAATGTATAGTGTACAGGGCGCAAGTTCTGTGCCTCAAAGAAAAAAAAAGTGTGAAAAAGAAGACCATTCTCACAACTGAAACTGATTATTCCATTTTGTAGCCTGAGGGGTCCTTTTACTAAGGTGCGCTGAAAACTGGCCTTCGGTAGTGTAGATGCGTGTTTTGGGAGCACGCAGAATTATTTTTTAGCGCACCTACAAAAAAATGCTTTTTTTTTTTGCTGAAAATGTACGTGCGGTACAATGAAAATTGCCGCGCATCCATTTTGGGTCTAAGACCTTACTGCAAGCCATTGACCTAGCGGTAAGGTCTCATGCGCTAACCGGGCAGTAACGGTCTACGCACGTAGCTGCCACGCGCCAGAAAATAAAAAATATTTTTCAGACGCACGTAGTGGACGTGCACCAAAATTGAAATTACCACAAGGGCCATGCAGTAACTGGGCGGTAACTCCAATTTTGCACGCATTGGGCATGCGTAGGGACCTACGCGGCTTAGTGAAAAGGCCCCTAAGGCAGGTGTTCAGTTTTGAATAAATGAGGGTTACTCATTCTAGAGCAGTGCCTGGAGAAAGATGCGTAGGCATTACAGTGGAGGATAGATAGCATGTAAGCTATGAGCTAGATTCTATATATGGTGGCTAAAAAAATTGTCACTGACAAAACCCCGCGTAAGTGCCACAGTTAATAGAATTAATACTTAAGTGGAGAGGTCACACATAAATTTAGGCCTGGCCATTTGCATCAATGAAAATGTGGTGCAAATATCAGTACCTAAATTTACTCGCGGAGCACCATTAATCTACAATTATGCATGTAACTCAAATTCACCACAAAACGTCCATGACCCTCCCATTTCTGTGCCCCCCTTTTTTGGACCGCATGTAACTTTTAGATATGGATTCAGTGCCTAACTTTACACATGAGTCAATTAAATCTAATTAGTGTCAATAATTGCTTATTAAAAAGCCAATTGTTGGCACTAATTGGCTCATCTATATATATAAAAGGCACCACTGAAGCCTCCAGCCGGAAGTGTGAAGCACCAGAGCGCCAGAGATATCCGGTTTCCCCATGAGTGAAGGAAAATCAGAGGGGGGAGGGGTGGAGAGAGATGCCCTCACTCTCTCTGTAACACAAACACAGAACAGCAGGAAACTTAACACTGAAGGACTGAACTCTGAGGGGGAAGGGGAGGGGGCAGGGACACACATACTCCCACATGCACACTCTGAAGAAAACCTTGCTAGCCCCCGTTTCATTTGCATCAGAAACGGGGCTTTTTTACTAGTTATTCTATAAAGTTGTGCACACAAATCAGGAACATGCCCAAATTTGCGTTCACAAATTTTGACGACCTTTATAGGAATCCGGGGTACAGTATACATGTTCTAAGGGCCACATCTAAGTACTTTTAAAAGGACCATTTCCCTTCCTATGAACTATTGTGTCATTCATTTCTTTCTAACAGTTAACTTTATATTTCTGTCTTTGGTTATCTATGTGTTTTTAATTCACTTTTACCCTTAGACCAACATTTGTAATCTACTTGTGTTTCTGTCAGGGCTGGATGGATATACAGCAGTTTTCCAAGGCAAATATTAACATATGTTACATCCTGGAAGGACTACACAGTACTTTTGCAATCCCAAATATAATTTTTTTTTTACTGTACTTTTTTGTCCAAACTTGCTCAACTTGTGAAAAAGAGAACTTGTCAGTGATATCTTGTGGATATCTGTAGACAGTCAGTTCTTCAAAAAATGATTTTTCTGATCTTATCATAAATCTGCAGAGAAAATATTAGGGGGAAATTCATGCTTGAAACACATCATCATGTGAATGATTAATGGCAAATGAAAGATGAGTCATTCCACAGATGTAAATGAAAATAGTGTGATGATAAATCAGACATTATATAAGTTTTCTCCTTTCATTAAAGTATTCAGGGTTATAATAGACAGCAAGTTATCTTTAGATTCTCAGATTAAAGGACTCACTCAAAGATCATTTTTTGTTATGCGTAATTTATGATGGGTGTGAAAATATTTTGATCAGGATCATTTCCTGTTAATAGTGCAATCTTTGATCTTGTTTATTAGATTATTGGAATATAATTTATTTAGGTGCATCTAAACATTTGATAAAGCATTTCAAACTGTTCAGAATATAGCATTACGTCTGATTTTCTCCCGCGGACGGGCTCAGTTGACTCTCGGCAGTGCCAGTGGCCAGACTGAGTGCCTCGTGGTAGTGCCGTGGTCAGTCGACCAGCCAGGTCGCGGCGGGAGTCCTGAGCCGCGGGAGCAGCGGATGCTCGTGCAGGGCTCCCCACCGATCCTCCTCGCTGGCCCTTCCCCATGCCTGCCGATCCAGCCCGGGTGAGCGGGCAGGCAGCCCGGGGCTGATCCTAGCTGTCTGCTGCCGTGTGGCTGCGGCCTATCCCCTTCGCCGTCGTCCATCCGTCGGCCCGTGTCTGCTGCACTGGTCGTGTACCGAGGTCCTGTGCGCTGCAGCCGTGCTCCCTGCCGGAACGGCCTGGGCGCGGATTGCGGACCACGTGACCGGGATCCATCCTGCGGTGGTGTTGGGGTGCGACAGGAGCGGGACAGGAGTTAAGGAGGCCGAGAGGAGGCAGAGTCCATCAGCTCCAGCTTGTTCCAGCCCGCCCATCCAGCGACCTGTGCGACCGGGCCGACTGGGTAAGGGACAGAAGCCGAGGTGAGGCAGAGTTCCACTGGCACTGGCCTGTTCCAGTCTGCCAACCTGGCTTTTTCCCTGCCTGTCCAGTCCATCTCTTCCAGCCACCCAATCCAGTTTCTCCCTGTTGCTCCAGTCCACCTGATCTGGCTCTCCCTGCTTGTTCCAGTCCGCCTGACCCGGCTTCTGCCCGCTTGTTCCAGTCCGCCTGATCCAGCTTCTTCCTGTTTGTTCCAGTCCGCCTGATCCAGCTTCTTCCTGCTTGTTCCAGTCCGCCTGATCCAGATTCTCCCTGCCTGCTCCAGTTCGCCTGATCCAACTTCTTCCTGCTTGTTCCAGTCCGCCTGATCCAGCTTCTTCCTGCTTGCTCCAGTCCGCCTGTTCCAGCTTCTTCCTGCTTGTTCCAGTCCGCCTGATCCAGCTTCTTCCTGCTTGCTCCAGTCCGCTTGTTCCAGCTTCGTCCTGCTTGTTCCAGTCTGCCTGATCCAGCTTGTTCCAGTCCACCCGATCCTGCTCTCCCTGCTTGCTCCAGTCCATCTGCTCCAACCTGTTCCAGTCCGCTTGATCCATCTTCTCCCTGCTTGCTCCAGTCATTCTGCTCCAGCTTGTTCCAGTCCGCCTGATCCAGCTTCTCCCTGCTTACTCCAGGCCTTCTGCTCCAGCCAGCTTGCTCCAGACTGCCTGACTCAGCCTGTTCCAGTCCGTCTGCTTCAGCTTTTTCCAGCCTGTTCCAGTCTGTCTGCTTCAGCTTGTTCTAGTCCGCCAGCTCCTGCTTCAAACCATTCCAGCTTGTTCCAGTACTGCTGCTGTGCTCTCCACTGCACTCACCTGCTCCTGCCACTCAACCTGCCTACTAGCCAATCACCTGACTGACTGACTACCACCCACCCTGAAACCTGCCTGCATCCCAGCCCATCTTCCTACCAACTCATCACTCCCCTGCCCAACTGCTCACCCTCACTTGCCTGTCTGGCAGCCTACCTACCTGCCCTGTGAACACCTCAGTCACTACTCATGGCCCCCATTCACATCCTATTCCTTGCCCTGTCCCTCCCTAATCTTTTCCCCCTCCCACCACTGTATACCACACAATCTCACTACCCATCCCTGTCCTCTTCCGTCCTGCTAATTACTGCAATACCCTACCTACCCCTGTACCCCACCACCTCACCATCCCTACTGTCGTCCTCCTCCTTCCTAGCTCTCAACCTTCAACACCTCCTTCCTGCCATGAACCCTTCCCCTTTCCTCCTAAGCGCATCCCGTCTTCATCGCCCTTCCTCACCCACCCTTCTCCGCACTATCTTGGTCCTTCTCCTGCTATCCGCGGGTGACATCAATCCCAACCCAGGTCCCCCACACCTGTCCTCGTCCTCATCTCATCTATGCAAACGTCCCCGCGATATCTCCAATCTCATCTCTATTCCCCTCCTCCCTCCCCTTCTCGTGCGCCCTTTGGAACGCCCACTCGATCTGCAACAAACTTCCCTTCACCCACTATCTCTTAATCTCCCATTCCCTTCAACTGCTCGCCCTAACTGAAACCTGGCTCACCCCTGACGACTCTGCCTCAATCGCAGCCTATGCCACGGAGGTTATCTTTTCTCCCATTCACCCCGCCCAACTGGCCACAGTGGCGGCGTCGGGCTACTACTTTCGCCCTCCTGCAGTTTTCAACCTCTCCACCTACCTCAGTCTCACTGCTTCTCATCCTTTGAAGTTCACTCCATCCGTCTATTCAACCCACTGCCACTCAAAGTTGCAGTCATCTACCGCCCCCCTGATAAATCCCTCCCTTCCTTCCTTACCGACTTCGATGCCTGGCTCTCCGTTTTTCTTGAGCCCTCATCCCCATCCCTCATTCTTGGTGACTTCAACATTCACACTGATAACCCATCCGACTCATATGTTTCTCAGGACCTCACTCTTACTTCCTCCTTCAACCTCCAACTGAGCCCCACAAACCCTACTCACAAATCTGGCCACTGTCTTGATCTCGTCCTCTCTTCTACTTGCTCACCCTCCAATTTCTGCGTTTCAGCTCTTCCTATCTCTGACCACCACCTAATCACATTCACACTTCAGCACCCTCCCCCTCTATCTCGCCCAACACTAACTACTACGTCCAGAAATTTCCAGGCTGTTGACCCCCCCACCTTATCCTCTAGTATCTCTGATCTCCTCCCTTCCATCATGTCCTCCAAATCTGTTGACATAGCTGTCTCCACTTACAATGCCACTCTCTCCTCTGCTCTAGACACCCTTGCACCATCCATCTCCCGTCCCACAAGGCGTACCAATCCCCAGCCCTGGCTGACCCCTTGCACCCGTTACCTTCGCTCCTGCGCCCATTCGGCTGAACGCCTCTGGAGGAAATCTCGCGCCCATACTGACTTAATTCACTTCAAATTCATGCTATCCTCCTTCCAATCCTCCCTATTCCTCGCTAAACAGGACAATTACACCCAACTAACTAATTCCCTCAGCTCTAACCCACGTTGTCTCTTCGCCACCCTCAACTCCCTCCTCAAAGTGCCCTCCACTCCCACCCCCCCTCACTTTCTCCTCAATCTCTGGCCGACTACTTCCGTGACAAGGTCCAGAAGATCAACCTCGAATTCACCACCAAACCTTCTCCTCCTCTTCATCCTATAACCCACTCTCTCAACCAATCTACCCAGGCCTCCTTCTCCTCTTTTCCTGCTATCACCGAAGAGGAAACCGCCCATCTCCTCTCCATCTCGAAATCCACCACCTGTTCCTCTGACCCCATCCCACCAACTTACTTATCACCATCACTCCTACTATCACCCCCACCATCTGTCATATCCTCAACCTCTCTCTCTCCACTGCAACTGTCCCGGACACCTTCAAGCATGCTGTGGTCACACCACTCCTCAAAAAACCATCACTTGACCCTACCTGTCCCTCCAACTACCGCCCCATTTCCCTCCTACCCTTCCTCTCCAAGATACTTGAACGCGCCATTCACAGCCGCTGCATTGATTTTCTCTCCACTCATGCCATCCTCGATCCACTTCAATCCGTCTTTCGCCCCCTACACTCGACAGAAACGGCACTATCTAAGGTCTGCAATGACCTGTTCCTCACCAAATCCAAAGGTCACTACTCCATCCTCATCCTCCTCGACCTATCCGCCGCTTTTGACACTGTCAATCACAACCTACTTCTTGACACACTGTCCTCCTTTGGGTTCCAGGGCTCTGTCCTCTCCTGGTTATCCTCTTATCTCTCCCATCGTACCTTCAGAGTACACTCTCATGGTTCGTCCTCCTCCCCTATCCCGCTCTCTGTTGGAGTTCCTCAGGGATCTGTCCTTGGGCCCCTTCTTTTTTCAATCTACACCTCTTCCTTAGGCTCCCTGATCTCTTCTCATGGTTTCCACTATCATCTTTATGCTGACGACACCCAGCTTTATCTCTCCACACTAGAAATCGCTGCGGAAACCCAGGCCAAGGTATCGGCCTGCTTATCCGACATTGCTGCCTGGATGTCCAACCGCCACCTGAAACTGAACATGGCCAAGACTGAACTTATTGTTTTCCCACACAAACCCACTTCTCCTCTCCCTTCACTCTCTATCTCAGTTGATAACACCCTCATCGTCCCCATCTCATCTGCCCGCAACCTCGGTGTCATCTTCGACTCCTCCCTCTCCTTCTCTGCGCATATCCAGCAGATAGCCAAGACCTGTCGCTTCTTCCTCTATAACATTAGCAAAATTCACCCCTTCCTTTCCGAGCACACCACCCGAACTCTCATCCACTCTCTCATTACCTCTCACCTTGACTACTGCAACCTACTCCTCACCGGCCTCCCACTTAGCCATCTATCCCCCCTTCAGTCCATTCAGAACTCTGCCGCACGTCTTATCTTCTGCCTTAACCGATATACTCATATCACCCCTCTCCTCAAGTCACTTCACTGGCTTCCGATCAGATACTGAATACAGTTCAAGCTTCTCCTACTCACCTACAAATGCACTCGATCTGCAGCCCCTCCTTACCTCTCTACCCTCATCTCCCCTTACGTCCCTACCCATAACCTCCGCTCTCAAGACAAATCCCTCCTTTCAGTACCCTTCTCCACCCACCGCCAACTCTAGGCTTCGCCCTTTCTGCCTCGCCTCACCCCATGCTTGGAACAAACTCCCTGAGCCCCATACGCCGGGCCCCCTCCCTACCCATCTTCAAATCATTGCTCAAAGCCCACCTCTTCAATGTCGCCTTTGGCACCTAATCACTACACCTCTCTCAGGAAATCTCATCTACCCCAACTTGACATTTCGTCCTTTAGATTGTATGCCTCTTCTGAGCAGGGACTGTCCTTATTCATTAATTTGTACAGCGCTGCGTAACCCTAGTAGCGCTCTAGAAATGTTAAGTAGTAGTAGTAGAGAAGATGCCAAGTTAACTCTGACTTCTGAACAACACTGGGGAGAGAGGGGTGACACCTTTGCTGTCAAGAAGAATAGTGCAAAAGGAATTTGCAAGTGATAGGAGAAGCCATTATAGCTGGATGGTGTTAAGACTCTTCTAAAGATGTGAAATCTTACTCTTCTGCGAGGTCAGTATTCAGAGACCCTGGGCAGCATGCAGTTCAAATACTTTGCATCAGCAGATCTAAACAAAAACCACACATTACAGGTGCAAAAATACCCACCAACAGCACAAAAAGTATATGTGCCTATATGGCAAACGCAATGCAGTTTTCCTCACCCAGACCTAACCCTGCCCCTTTTACCTGTGTACTTTTTTTTTTTTTTTAATTGCCTTGCTTCAGTTTCTGTGAAAGACCATTTGACATGGGGCAAAGCATTTTCCTGCATAAAAATCTTCAAAAACTGTCCTGCTCATGATCTAAGATGACTAAATCATCAGTCTGGAACTTGAGCAGAACTAGAACTTGGTCTTTTCTACATACTTTTATATAATATTCCAAACTGGGAGGCCAACCATCCTCCTGTGCTGCTTTAAAACGCAGAGCTCTTTTATGTAGGGGAGGGGGGATTTGGTATGGGAAGATAAAGAGGAAAACAATGACGATTATTGGAAAGTTTATTGATTATCTGTACCCATGATATACCTTGTTGAGATGTTACAACATGTTTATATTGGTTTTATCGTCAATAAAAAAAAAAAATTAAATTAAAATAGAGCTCTACTGTTCCTCCTGTACACTGTCTTTGGAACTGCTCATGATCTTTGATGATCCAGAAGCAAGCAAACAACCTCTTACCTGTAATTCTGATTCTGAAAGTCTTCTTATTCGGTAGAAAAGATAATGGTGCATATGTGCAGTTGTGGAGACCACACCTTCACATCAGTCCAAAGGGTGACTTAAAATGAACATCCATCTTCATAATAAAGCATGGGGGGAGACAATTATCTACATATTTAAACTTTGGAAGAGAGCAAGAAAGACATCTGTATATCTCTCCCTTATTTCCCCTACAATATAAATGCACAAGAAGTGGACCTCATTCAACAGAAAAGGCGTTACTGAACTAAAGTTCATAGGAGGAGAGTAAAAGGGGTTAGACTCAGGAGTAATTTAGAGAAAGAATTTATTAACTATTTCTAGTTTTTGGAGTCTTCATTCTAGAGTCTACACCATCGGATCTTTATCCAGGAAAAATAGAGAACTATTTGTTGTAACTGCTAAATATTTTCCCTTCCGCCTAAAAGAACAAACTCTTCCCCTCCAGTAATGGCTCCATTTGCAGTGGATGGGGTGATCCAGAATAAACATAGAAAATGATGGAAGATAAAAACCACTGGTCTATCTAGTCAAAGCACCCATGCCAACTGCTCATCTCTACAAACCTTTCCTTTTCCTCAGAGATCCTCTGTCTGTCCCTTGATTTCTTTAATTCAGATACTGTCCTTGTCAGCACTATGTCTACACATCTACTATCCTTTTCTGCAAAAAAAAATATTCCTTTCATTATGTGCATCACTGTAACTAAATATTCATTTTAATCTGTTTGCTGGTTGAAATTTGGTGAGAATAAAACTATCCGGTATTTAGAAAGAAGACATGGCTGTTCCTTATCCAATTGAGCTGGGTGTACAATCAGAATGGTTTTAAGGTATGATGGGGCTGGTAGTGCTGAAAGGGAGAAAAAGTGGTGCATCTGTGTTCCTTTCTGTTCAAGCATAGTACCTTATTATTGATGTTATTTTGTGTGTGTTTTATATGTACTGTTTTAATTTAATATCTGGTTGAATATGCTATTATGGTACTATACACCATTTTAGACAGACTGGTTTTGCTTGCCAGAAGTAACTGACCAACCTGCGAGTGTAATTGCCATTTAGAAGAAACATCTAATACTAACCATTGCTTTTAGAATTACCACCTTCTCTCCATCCAGTCAAGAGATTACATTTGGCAGATTAGAAGGCCCTGTGGTTATATTGCATGGGGTTTCTTTTTGATTGGAGAAATAAACACAGAAGCAGCCAGCTTCCTTTTCCTATAAAAGAACACTTCCTCTCTTGTCAAATCTAAGTAGAGATTTATACTTCACATTCGTTAACACTACAAAAAAAAGAGAGAACACTAAATATCAACTGCAGGTATTAGATTAAAACCAGAGCTCTGTAAGTAAGGGCTAAAGCTGACTCAGCTAACCAGAGCCCAGCAACAGAGCAGGCTCAGAAATCATCCTCTCAGTAACAGACTGAAAAGGCTTCAGAGTCCTGATGCCCTCAAGCATTGATTCCAACAGCAGCACTGAAAAACAGGTTACAAATGTTCTGCTTCATTACAACAGAATAGGTCTGAACTTCAGCTTCCACAAATCGGGAAGGAGAAAGTACAGTTTAGTCCACTCCCAATAGCAACTAGCAAGGAAAGGAAGCACTACTCAGCCTCCCCCAGCAGCAACCAGTACAAAAATATTTCAAAATGAATCCCTGTTGCCTCATTTACTCGTAGACATGGTATATACATTTTAAATCAAAATAAATGAATAACCTTAGTGAACCAGCCCCCCTAAATATAGGTGCAAAAGACCATCTGAATGACGACAAGCAGTAATTCCATCTGATCCCTAACACGAAACATAAAAATAATCAAGTGATTCCTCAACTGCAGAATCCCACAGCATTATCAAAATACTCAAAGGCACTCAATAATCCAAAATAACATTGCCCCTGAAGTTGAGTCATACATTTGTTTAGCAAATGCTACATACATCATAACAACTGCACTTCAACTGAATTAATGCAATGCATCTGGACAGGGAGGAGGAACTGGGGAGTGTTTCAGAGAGAAAATATCCTTTTTAAGCTTTACCGCACAAGAGTCAAAATAAAAGATAAGGCAGTACATTAACTGCCAAGATCGTATAGGTCCTTCTTCACATGTGGAGAATTATGCCATCTGAAAAGTATACGTAATCCATCAGCTCTTACATGGCTCCAACAGAACGCACCACTGCCTGCAAAGAACCATATTCATGCAAGCTCAATATGGTTCCCAACTTTTAATATGGTAAAAAAATAAATAAAAGTCATAAGACATATGGGGAAGGAACGCCTGAAATGGGAGTGATAATTCATAGTGGGGGGTGGAGTACTAGATACGGATGTGGGGAGAAAAAGGCTGTTAGTGTTAGGGGTGGAGACGGAGTACTAGGTGCAGCGAGTGGATGAGCGTGAGGGAGGAAAAGGATGATGGTGTTGGAGAGGGATGGGATAAATGCATCACACATTTTGGTTTGGAAGGATATTTACAGCGAGACCGAGTTACACACACACGCAGCTAGCTTCCATCACACGACAAGCGCCCCTCTTTAAAGGCATCCAAGGAGCCAGTACAACATCCTGCAGTCCGGCATCTCTCCCCCTTTCCTCCTCAGCCGCAATCCAGCATCTCTCCCTCCCTTTGACACTCTTCCTCTTCTCCTCCCCGCCCGTCGTCCGGCATCTCTCCCCTCCTCCCCTCATGCCCGCGGTACGACACCTTATTCTCATTGTCTCAAACCCTCAGCCTACACCTTCACACTTGGCTTTGAAGTCGCCAACAGCAGCGATCAACATTCCCTGCCTGTAGACTTCATCCAACCCCGGAGCCTTCCCACAGCACAGCTGCGTTCCGCCCCGCCGGAAACGGAAGCTGCGGCAGAGGGGGAGGGAGAGAAGTTGCGTCTGAGGGGGCGGAGCGCCCCTAGAGAAGACTGCAGGGTGTGTGTCTATAGGTGTAGGTGAGTAAAGGAGGACGTAGAAGATTCACAGACGCGATTGAAAACAATAGCAAACTTGTGCGGTTTCTATTGTTTTATTAAACTTCCTTAGTTTTGCATTCTTTATGTTAGGAGGGGATCGGGGTGGGGGCAGGTAAGGGGAGTTGGGGAAATTGCGAGGAGTCTGCGAGGGAGGAGACCGAGTTATATTCAAAACTAGTAAAAAAAAAAAAAGGCCCGTTTCTCAAAGAAATGAAACGGGCGCTAGCAAGGTTTTCCTCCGAGTGTGTATGTTTGAGAGAGTGTGTATGAGAGTGACTGTGTGAGAGAGAGAGTGAATGTGCGAGTGTGTTGTGTGACAGAGAGAGTGAGATTGGGTGTGAGTGTGTCTGTGAGAAGAGAGTGTGTGGCCAGGGGCCCCCCCCCGCCGTCCCAGTTCCAGTGACCCCCATCCCTCCGAGTTCCAGTGTCCCCCTCCCTCCATCCTCCGAGTTCCAGGGTCATCCCCCTCCCTCCCTCCCTCCGAGTTTCAGGGTCCCCCTCCCTCCCTCCCTTCCAGTTCCAGGCCCCCTCCCTCCGATTTTTGAACGTCATCTTCACTTACCAAGTCAGGGTTACGGTGGCGGGCAGCAGCGGTAAAATGCGTGCAGGCTCAGCCCTTCTCTCTCAGTTTCAGGGTCCCCCTCCCTCCCAGTTCCAGGGTCGTCGTCCCTCCCTTCCTTCCAGTTCCAGGCCCCCTCCCTCCGATTTTTAAAAGTTATCTTCACTTACCAAGTCAGGGTTACGGCGGCAGGCAGCAGTGGTAAAACACGTGCAGGCTCGGCCCTTCTCTCTCTTTCTCAGCTGTAGTCCCGCCTTTGCGGAAACAAGAAATGAGGCGGGACCACAGCTGAGAAAGAGAGAAGGGCCGAGCCTGCACGCGTTTTACCACTGCTGCCCGCCACCATAACCCTGACTTGGTAAGTGAAGATGACTTTTAAAAATCGGAGGGAGGTGTCCTGGAACTGGAAGGGAGGGACGATGACACCCTCATGCGTGTGACGTCAAGTTCCTTTGCCTGGCAACTCTGCAGCATGCCCTTCCCTCTCACTGTTCTGCCCTCACGTCATCTCATTTTGACGCAAGGGTGGACAGAGAGATGGTGACAGACTGACGAACCTTACGAACTGTTCACTTCAGTGTGCCACGGTCAGCTTCAGAACGTTGGAGGTGCAAATTATTATAGTAGATGTATTTTGTCAGTTCTCCAGAGCTTGCTTTGTTATTTATTTGCTATGCTGAATTCTGGTTTTCAGTGCTACTATATGCCTTTATTTTTCTTATGCTGAAAATAAAGATATTTCTATATAAAAAATAGCAAACGTTATACAGGACGAGCGTCCCTCCTTTTGGTATTGAAGAAGCAAATTACATGCCTCAGTGTTGAGAGATCCAATTTACAAGACCATATATAATTGCGTGGGGACCCAGTATCAACTAAGTATACATACAATGTCCCAAACATTAAACCCTAGAATTACTTGTTAAATAGTTTCACAGCCACAAGCAGTATTTATCATGTCAAGACTTCACCATATCAATATAGATGAGTTCAATTTTTTTAGAAGGGGATCATCAGAGTATACTGCAGCACACACCATACGAACATTGTATTCCTTTGAGATGGTTGTGGCGCAAATCATCATTGATCCACTTATTTTATTTTGTTAATTTTTAAATTGCTTTCTGTGTATTTAACTTCATTTAAAAAAAACATGCCAAAAAACATTACTTAATTTAACTGGCAGCAAATTTTCACCAGAGGAGAACCTCCGCCAACTTGGCCAGGTTTCGATTACTTCTTCAGGGAAGAGGTTCTCTAGAGAAAAAGTTTAAATAAGTACAAATGTTATGACTCCATATTACATATCATGCCCCCTAGCAGATTACCCAAAGTCCAGCAACACTTACAAATGCATGCTATATATTGCTCCTACATAGGGAGAAAATGGTCGTGACGGCTAATCCCAGGCTTATTCTTTAAATAGCATACAGCTGATTGTGAAACCACACTCCTGATTGGACCGCGTCATTACAGTTGCAGCCAATCAAATCAGAGACCACCAATCGATTTCAGAATTCAATCCCGAGGGTTGCAATGATTATAGTTGGAAAATCCAGCATTGTTCCTTATAGTTTAGTAGCTGGTAGAAAATTTGCTGCCAGTTAAGTGATGTTTTTTGGCATGATTTTGGAAATGAAGTTCAAATACACAGAAAGCAATTTAAAAATCACAAAATAAAATAAGTGGATCAATTACGATTTGCACCACAACCATTATTTCAAAGAAACACAATGTTTGTATGGTGTGTGCTGCAGTATACTCTGATGATCCCCTTCTAAAATAATTGCATTCATCTATATTGATATGGTGAAGTCCTGACATGATAAATACTGCTTGTGTGTGAAACTATTTAACAAGTAATTCTAGATTTCAGTGTTAAGAGAGGCATGAGCTGCCCAGGCAATTCAGAAAAAAAAAGTATTTTTTGTCTGTTTGGAACTGTTACTTACAAAGTATCTCCCACAAGGCCAGCAGCACAGTTTTGAATACATTTCAGAGGGTAACATGATTTGGTTATTGTTCAGTAATGGACTTTTTGAGGCCCTCTTCCTGGGTTGGGGGGCGGGAGTTAGTTAATTCTTGATACTTTACCTTAAGATGGCCTGGAGTCATAAGGGTCCAGTCAACAGTCCATCTTAGTTGTCTTCTGAAAGGATAAAGGTTATGGGGTTGGATGCGATGGGATGTATACAAAATTGGGATCATAAGGTTCTTCTCTTTTATACTGTATAGTTCTTTTATTGTTATAGTTTTCCCATCATTATGTAATGGACTGCTGTTTTGTCTGCTATTCTTGATCAACTCTGCGCTGTATGGTTCATTTGATCCTGAATTAAAAAAAAACATTTAACCTTAAAAAAAATAACAATCATTTATGATGTAGATTTTTTA
Source organism: Microcaecilia unicolor (assembly GCF_901765095.1). NCBI lineage: Eukaryota > Metazoa > Chordata > Amphibia > Gymnophiona > Siphonopidae > Microcaecilia > Microcaecilia unicolor. The sequence continues at coordinate 130,796 of NW_021963213.1, forward strand.
GCTTTTTTATTTGAAGGTTTCCTATATGTACATATATATCATGAAATAACATTGGAAATAACTATGAAAGCATAAAAATGAATGTATCTGGTAGAAACAGCAGTAATAAACTCTGTATTTTGTGCTCATTTTTTCTATACTGTTCTATAGAATACTGTAATACATGTCCAACCTTAGTGAGGATATCCTGTTTCCTGATGGTTTCATCTTCTTAACTGTTGTAATCTGCCTTAGGAAGCCTGGTGTTATAAAGATAGAAAATATTGAAATTAAGGAAGTAAAATTAAACACTCCTTTCATTGGGGCAAATGGAATCACATTTTCACTTCATCTCTTTTGTAGAAGTTTAAATGTTAGATTCACAAATGGATTATTCTGTTTTGAGCATGTTTCAGGGACAAATGGTTTGAAGAAATAATAATAAAAAAAATACTTTGTTGCATGCAGATCTCTCATTTGTTTAAATATAACTAAATGGGCTATAAGCCCCAAATGCAGTCCATTGGTTTTCTTATTTTTTTTTTTTCTTGTGATGACTTATACTGTGCCAAAACTGAAAACTCATATCTCTTCTTTCTGGTGGATAATAAAAGGAGGTCAATGAATATTATCCACCCTGAAAGGCTGTTATGTGCCTGTATATGAGGAATTGTGTTATTGCATAAATGTGTGTGTTTGTCCCTAGTCGTGCATCCAAAGGTTATGTAATGCTTTCAAGAAAGCCAGTTAATCGTTTAACTTATTAGTGGAACATAACCACAAAGGCATGGTATAGTCACATTTTCAATATGGTAATACTAGATCCCAGCTAAGGAACGGATTCTTTTGCATTAACCTTCACTGGACTAAACTTGCTTTCCTTATGCCATCACCATCCAGTTGGATAGGCAGTGTCTTAAAAGGTGGAGGATAAAGGATTTTTTTTTTTTATTTGACATATCCCACATTATCCCAAGCAAAATCGGGTTCAATGTGGCTTACATTTGAAAATACAGTGAGACAGAATAATATAATTCAGTAACCTCATGGGAGCAAGTCGATGGATATGTCTGAAACATTTAACAAAGATGAGATTACCATATATACCCAACTGGGCATTTACAAGTCTGACCTTTAATACCGCATGTTCAGAAATCATAGCCAGGAAAGCGCGGGGTACAAATGTAATAATAATAATAATAATAGACAGTTATTCAAACATTATCACATGCACACACCAGAACAGGTATCCATACACACATTGCAAAAGAGTACATCCAAAACTTTATTTGTATTTCCTCATTTACATCTTCCAAAATTCTAGACAGCAGATGTACAGATCAGTAGGACCCAAAGCAGTTCAAAACAAGTAAAGTCAGAAACAACACAGTTTATACCTAATTGTGCAACCTCGGGGTTTAAAAAGCAATACCATGTGCATGTAAGGTCTGGATAACTTAAGATCAGTAGATGGTGGCAGATAAAGAACTATATGGCCCATCCAATCAAAGATTTAAGCAAATGCCCCAAATATGTAATACTTGGTAGCAATAATTAAACAGTGATAGCATATTCACATAGCAGGCAGCCAACAGATTTATTTTTCACTGAAAATAATTAACGCTGTATGAATTTGGTGGCTAATAGTATGCTGCTTGTATTTACATCCATATGGACTTTAAGGGCCCGTTTACTAAGGTGCGTTACTGTTTTTAGCAAACGCTAACCATGTAGGTGCCTATAGGGATATTGTAGTCACATACATGTTTAATGTACGTTAAAAATTAATGCGCCTATAACGCTGCTTAGTGAACAGGGTCCTAAGTAGAAATATACAACAGAACTGGCACATTTAGACTGACTCTGGGTGGACTTCTGCATGAAGGTAACGCTTCCCTCATTATTCAAAACCTGTCTTTTAAATAGTAGTAATAAAACAAATATCAAGTGCATTTTATAATATACCTGATTCTCATAACATTATGTCTGTTTTGGTGGCCCTTTACTAGGTGAAAACATCTCAGCACCAATACAACCCATGCTACCAGCCCCTCAAAATAATACACTAATTATGATTTAGCAGATAAAGACCTGAATAGTTCATCCAGTCTGCCCAACAGTCACATTAATTATCAATTCAAGATTTAAATCAACAATGAATGTGATATTATATACTTGATCATAGGTTATTGTGTTGCAAGGTTATTTTATTAAATATACATGCTACCAACAAGGATGCAGCAGCTAGTTTATTTTGTGTCCATCAATATGGTGGCTGCATGGAGGGGCCGACTTCAACTTTTTGACATCATGCCATCTCCTATCTTTATTAACCCTCCTTATCTAGAATGCAGGTTTATGTTTTAACATTTTTATTGATGACAACATAGTACAAAGCATTCCATTCTGGCCTGAACAAAAAGGCTAACATCAAAATCCACAGTCAAACTAAGTGATAAGATCCGTCATCAAACATTTTACCAATTTTTCGCTCCACCCCCTTCTCCTCCCCTCTCCCCCTCCCCAACACGTTCATGTTTCAACAGTTTTTGCATATAGGTCAACCAAAGGTGTACAACCATTAAACTCCTATACATTACGTCAGTACTTTTAGCATACATTGGTGTAAGCCGTATAAGGTCTACAATCAACAAAGTTTTTCATGTTTTCTTCCCCCCCCCTAGTTCCCTCCTTCTTCCCTCTCCCCCTACCCTCCCTTCCCCCCCCTACTGTCTCCCCCCCCCCCCCCCCCCCACATCAGGGACAGGACTCACTTATAAATCAGGTTATCTGAAAACAAATCACAAATGGTTAAGCAATAAACTTTTACCTCGTGGACTCAGCCCTTGTATGTATTGACCCCATATTTGCATGAAAATTTTTTCCTTTTTGGGTTACCTCTCGCCTCTCTGGCTTCCCAGGTTGCCATTTCATGTATTTGGTTCCGCCAGTGCCAATATGCTGGTGGATCCAGGGATATCCATTTTTTAATATGGTCTTTCGAGCCAACAGACAGACTTTGCGGCACCACAGCCTAGGTCCTTTCGCCTGTGAGCTAAATGCAGACTGTGTATCCAGCACGTAATGGTCCCACGTCCCCCTTGTTGTTAACTGTACCGTTTTAATCAGGAAGCGAATTTGCCTCCAGAATACACGAATACTCGGGCAAGCCCAAAAGGCATGAAATAATGTGGGAGCTTCATTGTCACACCTAGCGCATTTCGCTTCTCTGGTAGGATTCATATGTCCCCATTGTTGCCCTGAGATATAAGCACGCATTGTCACTCTATATCCACTCTCTCTGAGCCTCTCGTCTATGGTGAGCTTCGGAATGCGTCTCAGTGTGGCCCCGACATCCCAATTCCCAAATGCCCCCCCCTCCTGTTCCCACTTGCGTTTGATGTATCCTAAATCTTTGGTGGGGCCCCTCTTCACCAGAGCACGGGTTATAGTTGACACTGACATCCCTACCACTCCAAGGCCTGAAAAAATTTTGTTATCTGTTCGCCAATTTTCAATCGTAGTGTGTTTTGATTGAGGCTCAAAATGTAATGTTTGACTTGTACATATGCAAAATGATCCCCCCATGCACTTCCTATCTTATTTTGCAAATCCTCAAATTTGATGATATCTCCTTCTTTACTAAGCAAATGTTCCACCTTAGTGATCCCTTGTACCTCCCACCTATAAAAGGCCAGGTTTGTTTGTCCAGGTTCAAAACTCGGGTTCCCTCTAATCGTTAAGAGTTCTGATGTTTCTGGCGTGCCCCCCATAGTCCTAATAAATGTCTTCCATGCCTTACGCATAGGTTGCAGCAAGTGACAGTGTTTGAATGGTGTCGGAATTTGTCCCTGGTCTAAATGCAACAGTGTAATGACATTGTATGGGGTAAAGTATTCCCGTTCCAACTCCAATGGCGTAAATGCTTGGATTGGCCTACCCAATCTCCTATGTGTCTAAGTAGACATGCTTGATTATATGCGGCTAAGTCTGGCATTCCCAAGCCCCCACTGTTCCATCCTCCCTTCATTACTTTAGCTTGTATTTGAGGTTTTTTTTGCCCAGCAAAACCTGCTGAGAATTCTGTTTATGTGTGCGAGGTCTTTGTTTTTCAGGCGCAGGGGCAATGTCTGCAGGAGATACAACCATTTTGGGAATATCACCATGTATTAAGTTTATCCTGCCATTCAGAGATAGTGGCAGGCCCTCCCAACTGCATAGCCGGCGTCTTGTTCCCTCTAATAAGACATTAATATTTAAGTCATGTAGCTTCTCTAGTTCCATCATGTGAATTCCCAGATACTTAAATGATCCCTCTGCCCAACTCAAAGGGAAATCCTGGTCCCAGGATTTTTCACTGCCTCAGATGAGGCTAGTGCTTCTGATTTAGTCAGGTTCAAGCTCAACCCTGCGTAGTCCCCATATTCTTTTAGAGTCTCCATTAACACCGAAAACGATTTCTGGGGGTTGTGATCAGTACCAAAAGGTCATCGGCAAAAGCTGCTATTTTGAATTCGGCCTGACCCATGTGCACTCCTTGTATCGTCGGGCTAGCTACAATGTCCCGGATCAGTGGGTCTAGTGACAGGACAAACAATAATGGCGACAAGGGGCAACCCTGTCGTGTTCCCCTATGTATTGGGAATTCCGCCGATTCCATCCCATTGACTCTTATCCGTGCTTTGGGCTCGTGGTAAAGGGCCCGCACTGCTGATACAAATCTACCGCCAAATCCGTATTTCTCTAGTGTGGAGAATAGGAATGTCCAGTGGACCTTATCGAACGCCTTTTCGGCGTCGAAACTAATCAGAAGGGCTGGCGTATCCTCATATTTCCTTCTCTCTAAGGCCCCTATGATTTTCCGTAGGTTCTTAGCTATTACTCTACCTTCTACGAATCCGGTTTGGGCTTCGTGTATTAATTTTGGCAGGACCTTTTTCATGCGATTGGCCATTATTTTCGCAAGTAGTTTAATTTCCACATTCAGAAGGGAAATTGGACGGTATGATTCCACATTTTGGGATCCCTGCCTGGTTTTGGTAGCACCACTATTCGTGCAAGGGACAGACCCTCCGGAGGTTGTTCCATGTCTATTATTTTGTTGTAATAATTGGTTAACGTCGGGGCAATATGGTCGCTAATAACTTGTAAAATTCTATGCATAAACCGTCTGGGCTGGTGCCTTTAGCAGCTTTAGCCTTCCCTTGTTTTATACCAGTGTCACCTCCTCCACCGTAATTGGCAGGTTTAATTGATCTTTGTCTCGTTGGTTAAGGGCCGGTACTTCTAGATTATTTAAATATAGAGATTCCGGTAATCCCTGTTCCCTTGGTTTCGCATAAAGGGTACTGTAATATTTGGCGAAGGCCTCACATATCTTCTCCGCTTTCTGTTCCATTCTCCCATGTTCTCCCTTCACTTGTAAGACCTGTCTCTTGTTCCCTTTCGGGGCGGCCAATCGTGCTAACAGGCGTCCCGCCTTGTTCCCAAATTTGTGTAATTGAAATTTATAATAGGTTTGAGACTTTGTGGCCCGCTGGTGTAACAACATGTTTAGTGTGGTCTGGAGTTCTAGGAGATTAGTACGGTGGCTCTCGGCATGTGTTCTGCCATAGGTCTGGCGGGCCTTACATATTAATTTACTTAACCTTATTATTTCTTTGTTGCGGGCTGACCTGAAGTGGTGGTAGTAACTGATTATTTCCCCAAGCAGCACTGCCTTCGCTGCTTCCCAATATAAGAGAGGTTTCTGTGTGTGTTTGATTCAGTACAGCATAATCCTCCCATCGTTCTTTTAACTTAGCTTTAAATTTCTCATCTCCCACTAGATCTAACGGGAACTGCCATGAGTTCCCCTGGGGTTTCCGCTCTCCCCATTCAAGACACACCCAGGCAGGGCCGTGCCTAGGGTCTCTGGCGCCCCCCTGCAGACTATCAGTTGGCGCCCCCCCCCCCCCCCGTGAAAATGATCAGGCCCCCCCCCCATGAAAATTATCGCTCACCACTTGCCACACTGAAAGGAATTGTCAGTAATATTCTTAGAAACAAATTGCTATACATTGCAAAATAAGATAGCAGATGTAAATTCTCAAAGTGGACATATTCCAAACGCTAAAATGAAAAATAAATAATTTTTTTCTACCTTTGTTGTCTGGTGACTTTCTTTTTTCAATCATGCTGGTCCAGTATCTGATTCTGCTGCTATCTGTCCTCTTAACTCCATTTCCAGGGCTTCCTTTCCATTTATTTCTTTACTTTTCTCCTTTCTTCTTCATTTCTTGCTCTATATCCATTTCCAGCAATTTCTCCTCTCTCCCTGGGTCCTGCCCTCCCATCCATGTCCATTCTTGTCCCTCTCTGCCCTTCCCTCCTCCATCCATAGCCAGCAATCCTCCTCTCTCCCCTCCCCTCCATTTCCAGCAATTTGTCCTCTCCCTGGGCCCCCATGTCCATCCTTGTCCCTCTCTGCCCTTCCCTCCTCCACCCACAGCCAGCAATCCTTGCCTCCTCTCGCCCCTCCCCTCCATTTCCAGCAATTTGTCCTCTCCCTGGGCCCCCATGTCCATCCTTGTCCCTCTCGCCCTGCCCTTCCTCCTCCATCCTAGCCAGCAATCCTCTCTCCCCCCCCTCCCCTTCCAGCAATTTGTCCTCTCCCTGGGCCCTGCCCTCCCATCCATGCCTCTCTGCCCTCCCATCCATGCCTCTCTGCCCTTCCCTTCGCACCCTGGGGCCTTTAAATCTTTTACTTCCGGTCGCAGCAGTGTCAGTGAAAGCGGAGCGCTGCCGATGTCTCCCTTCCCTTTGCGCTCTTGGTTCCCTCAGTGTCTGCCTTCTTCTGACGTCAGAAGAAGGCGGGACACTGAGGGAACCAACGAGTGCAAGGGAAGGGAGATGTCGGCAGCAGTGGCATAGCTAGGGTAGTTGACACCCGGGGCCGGTCATTTTTTAACACCCCCCCCCCCCCCAAATCCAGTACTAGGCATACCAAGAATACAAACACTCACGACCTATAGAGCAATTTTACCATACCCTAAGCAGTCGTTTCTACGAGTCACACAAGGAAAAGGAAAGCATCTTAAGCACTACAGTGAGCACTAGAACATCAATTCACCTATTGTAAAACGAAACCAGACAAAATAGTACAGATCGTCGATCCTGCACAGTCAATGCCAACTGAAAGCCATGTCTTTTCACAAACACAGATACACCCTAATCCACTATAGAATAAGTAATCATAAACTTTCTATTTAGACAAAATTAAACTGAACCCCCTGCCAGACTCTGCATACAATGCAACACCACAGAAACAAAAATGTCTCCTAGTACTGTGCAAAATATAAAGACAGCAGATGTAAATTTGAAAAAACTAACAAATACCAATCACCACTTTACAAATTAACAAATAGAAATAAAACAAATACAGAAATAAAATAATACCATTTTATTGGACTAATACATTTAGCTTCCAGAGGCCAAAATCTCCTTCCTCAGGGCAATACAGTATAGTGCTGTTACAGTATCCTATCCTGATCTGAGGAAGGGGGTTTTGTCTGAAAGTTAAGTCAAAATGTATTAAAATTAGTCCAATAAAAAGATTACCTTATTTACATGTTCTATTTATAAACATTTATTAACACAGCTAAAATACTATATCCTAAAGCAAAATAATAAAAATATATATTTACAGTTTGTTGTCTTTGGTTTCTGCTTTCCTCATCTTCTTTTCACCGTCTTCCTTCCATCCAGCATCTGTCTTCGCTCTCTCTCTGCCATCCAGTGTCTGCCCTCTCTAATGTCCCTTCCATCCACATCTGCCCTCTATTTCTGCCCCTTCCATCCACCATCTGCCCCAGTCTGCCATCTCTCTCTCTCCCCTTCCATCCACCATCTGCCCTCTCTCTCTCCTTTCCCTCTAGCATTTGCCCTCTATCTCTGCCCCCTTCCATCCACTGTCTGCTCTTTCACTCCCCTCTATCCACTGTCTGCCCTTTCTCTCTGCTCCTTCGATTCACCATTTGCTCTCTATCTTTCCCCTCCCATCCATTCAGGGTCTGCCCTCCCTCTCACTCCCCATTCCATCCAGGATCTATCCCCCTCTCTCACTGCCCCCTCTTTTCGGCTCCCAGTTCCCACCTGCGGCTGCCCCTAGTTCCAGATCCATTGATTCTCCCATCCACCCCTGCCCCAGGCATGACCCCATTCTCCCTCCTGCTCACTTTTCAGACCCCAATTCCAGGCTCCATGCCCCTTCTCCCATCTGTCTCCCACCCAGTCCCTTCTGCTATCCAAGTGCCCCCACCCTCGCCCCATCTGTCTCCCGCCCAGTCCCTTCTGCCCATCCGAGTCCCCCTCACCCCATCTGTCTCCCACCCAGTCCCTTCTGCTATCCAAGTGCCCCCCACCCTCGTTCCTTCTGCCCCTCTGAGTCCCCCTCACCCCATCTGTCTCCCACCCAGTCCCTTCTGCCCATCCGAGTCCCCCTCACCCCATCTGTCTCCCACCCAGTCCCTTCTGCTATCCAAGTGCCCCCCCACCCTCACCCCATCTGTCTCCCACCCAGTCCCTTCTGCCCATCTGTCCCCCTCACCCCATCTGTCTCCCACCCAGTTCCTTCTGCCCATCCGAGTCCCCCTCATCCCATCTGGCTCCCACCCAGTCCCTTCTGCTATCCAAGTGCCCCCCCCACCTTCATCCCATCTGTCTCCCACCCAGTCCCTTCTGCCCATCCGAGTCCCCCTCACCCCATCTGTCTCCCACCCAGTCCCTTCTGCTATCCAACACCCTCACCCCATCTGTCTCCCACCAGTCCCTTCTGCCCATCCGAGTCCCCCTCACCCCATCTGTCTCCCACCCAGTCCCTTCTGCTATCCAAGTCCCCCCCACCCTCACCCCATCTGTCCCCCACCCTCACCCTGCCTCGTCTTCTCCCTGCCACCCGGTCTTTTAAAAAGAAATTGCCGACACGATAGCGAGTGCAGCACCTCGTGTACAAGTAAAAGAAGCAGATCCGATCATCTCATTGGGCCTTCCTTCACTGTCCCGCCCTAGAGGAAATAGGAAGTTGCGTCAGAGGAGGGCGGGACAGTGAGTGAAGGCCCAATGAGATGATCGGATAAGCTTCTTTTACTTGCACACGAGGTGCTGCGCTCGCTATCGCGTCGGCAATTTATTTTTAAAGGGCTGGTGCGGGGGGGGGGGGTGCCAGGATGAAGAGCAGCGGGAGCGGCGGCACCCCCCTTTCTGGTGACACCCGGGGCGGACCGCCCCCACCGCCCCGCCCTTGCTACGCCACTGGTCGGCAGTGCTTTCACTGACGCTGCTGCGACCAAAAGATTTAAAGGCCTTGGTGGTGCAGGGCGAGGGTAAGCACCGCGGCGGCGCCCTCCAGAGGTGGGCGCCCCCCTGCGGCGCTTACCTCGCTTACCGCATCGGTATGGCCCTGCACCCAGGCATGGTCTGAAATCGTGTAGGGCCCTATGCGCGTGTCCGTAACCTTATCAAGCATATTTTCTGGTATGAGTATATAATCTATTCGTGCTTGGGAAGCATGTGCTCGCGCCTGATGGGTATAATCTCTGTCACTGGGATGTAATACCCTCCACACATCATGAGCTCTAACAACTGTCCTAATCTTTGCAGACCTTTATGGGATGCCACCGAGTCACTTCTCTTACCCTGCGTACTATCCACCGAGGCATCCCATACTGTATTGAAGTCTCCCCCCACCAGTACCTGCTCCCCCTGATATGAGAGCAGGCGTTGTAACAAGTGGTTGTAAAATTGCTTATCATAGTGATTGGGGCATACACATTGCATATTAATATTTTTCGGCCCATGATTTCCAATTCCACCAGTACATATCGGCCTTTGGTGTCTGCCTCAAGGGGGTGCGCCACTGCTGGCAGTCCCTTGCGGATTAACACCGCCACCCCTCCTTTCTTCCCTTGTGCTCTCGCCGAGACGCATTCCTCCACCCACCATGTTTTAAGTTTTGTGTGTTCCTCTTGGCTAAGATGTTTTCTTGCAATAGGGCAATATCTACTTTGTTTCTGTGTGGGTGCTGTAAGATTTTTGTTCTCTTTATTGGCGAGCTGATCCCACCCACATTCCAAGTGACAAGTCTAACCATAATCTACAGGCAGGCCTGTTTGCTGTTGCGGTTCTCTTAAATCATGTATTTTTCTCAGGGTGGCGCCCCAGCCTGCCCCCCCCCCCCCCCAAAACCACCTTGAACGTCCCTCCTGGCTCTGTCCCAATTGGCGTTTCCCTCCCCCCCACTCTGATTGATCTTGATCCACTTTATCCCTTCCTTTCCCCTACCCCCTCCCACCCCTCCTGTATTCTGCCCCTCCCTCCCACCCCCATTCCCCTAGAATGCAGGTTTAAAGGCAGGATTGGGAGTTGAGGGATGAATGATGTATTGGGGTGGATTGCTTGTTGAGTGTCTGCTTTTCTCCGCCACTGAAGATGTTAATACGTCAGGGGGCTTGGACCTCATTAACATCTCTGTGTTGGGGTTGTTGGGCAGTTGCCAGCTGAGCATCTCCTGCATTGCATCCAAGTTTACACGCATACAGTATTTATGCATGGACTTATAATACATTCCATGTCACCATATTTAACAGCCTTTGAACCTGTAAATGCAAAACCTTTCTGCACCTGTAGTTATATCTGTTTTTACAAATTTTAAAAATAAGTGTCTTTTTTAATCACTTCAAATACAATTCTAAAAAGTATTTTCTGTGTGTGCTTGGAAATGACTCTTTATAAAATTGCTTGGGTATATATGCATGTTTATGTGCCAGCAAAAGCATATGTACTCTTAAAAGGTCTGCATTTAAGTCGAGTTATAGTATACCTGTGAATTATGCAGGTAGCTGCATTAGAGTACTGCACATGCACATAGTTGCACTTCCCCTGGATCAGGTGTAACTGTGTGAGAGCATTTGTGCGCTGCTGGGAATCATTATAAGAGCCTCTTGTATAAAGGCAGTACACACATTTTTCAGGCTGAGAGCCCTAGAATATCATGCTTGGTGGAGAATAAAGAGAACAGCTTTGATCAAATTAGGAGATGGCATTTGAAGAAAGTGTTGTGTGCAGCTTGGTATTGCAAATATTGGAACATTGCAAAGATCCCCTACACATGAAGCACATGTTCTCCACTAAGCATGAGTATTATGAACATTGACAGATGGTATAGATATAATAGCAATGAGGATTAGTGGATTCAGGAAGATTGGGATTCCATTTACAGACAGAGCATTGAATTGTAATTTCTAAGAAAGCAAGTAAAATAACATGCAATGATATTGTTGAGGAACTATTATTGCTATATGTGGAAGTTTATCAAAGTATATAAAGATATAATTATACATATATAATAGAAAATACGATGACTTCAGTAGTGGGGTAAATAATTTAGTGAATAGAATGAGAAAGTATGAGTGGTATGAATGTTAAATGTGCATAAATAATATGGAATAGGTGAGGTGAAAATTTGGAAAATATTTGAAGAGAGGTAAGATCGAAGGCAGTGTGCCAGTTAAAGTACAGCCCAACTCCAACTGGCTGACATAACTTAAAGTCCACAGAGCCACTGAGGAAAGTTCAGTGGCTGCAAGGGTTGGTGAAAGCTGCAGTGGGAAGAGAAGCCATTTTGTTTTATTCTCCTTGCCACTGGCTATTTGGTGCCACTTCTGCCAGGATTAAGCTATACAGACCCTTTTCACTATTAACACCTGTTCTAGTCACCCGATGGCCAGATGTTTTCCAAAGTCCTGTGGTGATGAGAAAGTGTCAACGGGGATAGCTGAAGTTACCAGAGCTCTAGTACAACCCACATGCAGTGCAGGGAATAAAAGCAAGATCATCATCATGTGCCCCTGAATATGAAATACGGTGAGCATTTATGGCAGCAGCAGTCATAGCTGAGCAGACATTTTTATGAATTTTGCTCACGCCTCTCTGAAGATGTAGAAAAGGAGACCCAAGCATAACTTAATTGAAAGGTGAAAGTGGATGGGATTCGATATACTGCATTTCTGTTGTTACAATCAAGGTGGTTTATATATTATAAAATTATAAGTTTTCTTCACCCAACGCGTAATTAAACTCTGGAATTCGTTGCCGGAGAACATGGTGAAGGCGGTTAGCTTGGCAGAGTTTTAAAAGGGGTTAGACGGTTTCCTAACGGACAAGTCCATAAACTGCTACTAAATGGACTTGGGAAAAATCCACAATTCCAGGAATAACATGTATAGAATGTTTGTACGTTTGGGAAGCTTGCCAGGTGCCCTTGGCCTGGATTGGCCGTTGTCGTGGATAGGATGCTGGGCTCGATGGACCCTTGGTCTTTCCCAGTGTGGCATTACTTATGTACTTATTATTTTGTATCTGGGGGGGCAATGGAGGGTTAAGTGACTTGCCCGAATCACAAGGAGCTGCAGTGAGAATCAAACTCAGTTCCCTAGGTTCTCAGGTCACTGCACAAACTGTTAGGCTCCTCCTCCACCTCCATGAAAAGCCATGTGAAAAACCAAAAATGTGTTTTTGTAATGTGATGAATGCAGCTGTCTTCTGCACATTTGTGTCAAAACATACACGTCACAACCTGTAAAGCCACTGTAGCTACTTCCAGTTCTGTACTCGCTACTATTGCATGCTGTCTTCTGGAAAAAGGTGTAGGATGTGTGCTGGTAAAGAGGTAAAACAGCACGTGGTTTATTAGGGAGGACTGAAGACAGGATGCAAATAGATTATTCTCTAAATTGCAACCTGTAGCTGTACTGGAGTCCGTAAGGCTGGACAGGGCATACGATCCCTGACGCCTCCACTGTCTGCTGCAGTGTCTGGGAGGCTACCTGAGACCAGTGGCATAGCCAGACAGCTAATTGTGGATGAGCCTGAGACCAAATTGGGTGAACACAACATTTTTTCTGTCCCTGCCCTACTTCCACTTTAACCCTCCCCCCAGCACCTCACAACTCAAAATATAAATACTTTAACTCATGAGGATCTCCAAGCTCTATTAGTGGAAGAATTCCTCTAAAGGTGGCCAAAAGTAAATTTTACCAAGTTTGGTGGGCAGCAGCAACAGCCCTGAGCTACTGATGTAGCTACTACATGAGTAGTTGTCAGTGACTCAAAGATGGTGTTGCACACCGCAGAGCTTGGTAGAAGGAGTTCTGGCTGCTTTTGGAGGAGTTCCTCAGTTGGCCATGCTTGGACATCCCCACCAGCTACTGCAAGGTCAGAGCTGGTGTTAGACTTGCTGGGGCCATCAGAAAATAAAGGCAGAGGCCCTCCCCGATTGCTGCCTCCCCTCCAAGCTCTGCACCTACCATTACTATCATACCAACAGACCCTCACCAAATACACATACAGAACAAATGATCACAAAACTCCTTCTGGGAACCCTGAGAAGTTAAACTTGGCATGTACTGCAACACTAGAGAAATAAAAACAGATATGCATTTCCTTTACTACTCCAGAATGCAAAGACATCTTCATGCACATTTCCCAAAGCTAACATATTCCATTTAATACATTAAAAATAAAAAATCTACCTTTGTTAAATTTCTACTTTTGTTGGCCTAACATTTTACTTTTCCATCATATTTGTTCCAGTTTCTCGCTGCTTTCCTGTCTGTCTTCTGCTAATTCTTTTTCAAGTGGCTGCTGTCTATTTGTATTTTCTCCTCTTTGTCTTGTTCTGGTCCCTCACACATCTACCTTTGACATATTGATATTCCTTTTTATCTCTTTTCCTTGTTCTTTACTGCCTCTCGTCACTTATGCCTCTCGTCACTC